>NW_027591014.1:0-2500 GCF_964213995.1 Mustelus asterias | reverse complement strand
GGGAATCCTGGGCTCTTGTGCTATTTAATTTAAACATTTTCTTGTACTTTAATTAATTATTTTCTCTTCTCCCCAGGAATTTGAATTTTGAAGACTGCAACATGACTCGGGATCCTTGGACAAGGGGCTTTTCTCCAGAGGAGGATGGATGGACTGAGGCCTGTTCTATAGGCCGCATGTGAGTTGTCGTCTCTTTATTACCCTGATCCAGGTTTAATTTTAATCTCGCTTCCTCGGATGAACCAGTTCTGGTTCGATTGTGGGATGTGTGGGGGGCTGGAGTTTAAAATGCTGGGGTTAAAATATCCCGGCTTTGCAATTAGTCACAAACACGTTAACCCTTTGGTGGGTGGCAGAGTAAATTATGTATGAAACTGTCTCTCAGTTTGCTTTAAATCTAAAATAACAGGGGTCGGAGACAGAGCAATGAACCTAATTGTTGAATAAAATTCACAGAGGCCTTTACAATTCAGTTTACAGATGTTCAGATTTTCATTTCATCCTCTCCACAGCTTTTCCCCCATTCTGTCTATTTCTCTCTGCTTTTCTCTCCATTTCCTTCCGCTATCTGCCTCTCTTTATTCTCTCTCTCTCCCTCTTTTTCCCAGGAATTAATATTTAGTTGGACAATCTCTCAGTAAAACCTGGAAAGGGGCAATCCTGGGATTTTGTGCTGTGTGATTTTCATTCTGGGTGTCCCGGGGGGTTTGATTTCACTGTCTCAGCCCCTCTCTGCCTCTCTCTCTCTCTGTATAAACTTTTCCCAAATTACAAAACACTCAACACAGCTGACTGCACCTTGTGGGATCTTGCTGGGGATTTTGTTTTAAAAAGGGTGTTTTCTCAGAGGCAGTTTAAACCTTTCAGGGGACTGTGGGGAAGTCTCCAGACTTGGGACAACACACACACAGGGTTGGGGGCTGGGGGTGGCGGGCGGGGGGGAGGTGGGCAGTCAGGTATACTGGTATTCTGGGAGACTGATATTCCCAACAAGGGCCAGAGGTCTCAGTGCTGAAACATATTAAACTGTTCAAACAGAGGCAGGCAGAAAGCCATGAGGCTTCAGAGCTCCCTGTAGATGCAAAGGTAACTCCCATTGCCAAAAAGTAGCCACATGTGAAGTGGAAACACCTTCCCTCAGCTTGTTACACACTGACCTTTCCACAAACCCAACATGTTTACAAACACTCGCTGCAGTTTCTGCAAACTTTGTATCAAACTGCCTCCCATTCTGCTCAATACTGACCCCCTCTCAACCTGGCACTGAACTAGTGTCTGAATTGAGACAGAGACACACAGACAGAGTTTTTAAAGTTGAAAGTTTTAAAGTTTATATATTAGTGTCACAAGTAAGGCTTACATTAACACTGCAATGAAGTTACTGAGAGAGACAGAGAGAGGCAGAGACACACAGAGACAGAGACATAGATAAAGAGACAGAAAGAGACAGAGAGATAAAGAGACAGAGAGGATGTTTAAAGTTTGTTTATTCCTGTCACAAGTAAGGCTCACATTAACGCTGCAGTTACTGAGAGAGACAGAAAGAGAGAGTTTTTAAAGTTGAAAGATTTAAAGTTTATTTATTAGTGTCACAAGGCTTACATTAACACTGCAATGAAGTTAGTGAGAAAGACAGAGATAGAGGGAGCATCCAGAGTGGGTTCAGTAACACATTTATTGATCAGATATCTCTCTCTGTGACCCTTTAGCGATGAGATATTCAGCCAGGATGGTTTCACTGACCCTCTTCAGCAGGCAGATATTCCCAAATCCAGCCTAGGTCTCAGACACACACACACACCACTCACACATTCCCTCTGCTCTGTCCAAGGGAATATTGTAATCCAGGAATTTCTATTTTATATTTACAGGGTGAGGGGGGGGAGAAACTCAACTCAAAAATCCTGCAGTCTCTCCAAGCTGCTTTTAAATTTCAATTCAAACCCTGGGCCACATGGGAAGCTGCAGAGATTGGGCAACTTACCAAACCCAGTTTGTGTGTGTGAGTGTCTGCAGCTTTTGTGTCTTTGAACTTGCGAGGGTGCCAGGGAGAGAATGTCACTGTCTTCACCTCTCTCTCTGCCTCTCTGTATAAAAAAATCACCAAATTAAACCACACTCAATAATGCGACCATACACAATTAATTATCAAATATCTGTCTCTCTCGCTTTATCTCTGTCTCTCCCCGTCTCTCTCTCTCCCTGTTCTCTCTCTCCCTGTCTCTTCTCGAGCAGAAACAGGTGGAGACAGAGAGGCAGGGAGAGAGAGGAGAGGGAGGGATGGAAACAGCTGGAGTTGTGGGTTAGATGCAGGGGGAGAGACACAGGCTGTTAGAGGGAGGGGGGGTTTCAGTGAGGGACAGGGTCTCCAGTTTAATTCTGAGGGTCCTGAGAGAGGGATTTCACTGTCTCAGCCCCTCTCTGGCTCCCTCACTCTGTATAAACAATTCCCAAATTTAAAAAAACGCTCAACACAGCTGACTGCACTTTGTGGGATCTT
>NW_027591013.1:0-130158 GCF_964213995.1 Mustelus asterias | reverse complement strand
GTCCCGACCGCCGCCCCGGACCTTGGTCCCGACCGCCACCCCGGACCTTGGTCCCGACCGCCGCCCCGGACCTTGGTCCCGACCGCCGCCCCGGACCTTGGTCCCGACCGCCGCCCCGGACCTTGGTCCCGACCGCCGCCCCGGACCTTGGTCCCGACCGCCGCCCCGGACCTTGGTCCCGACCGCCACCCCGGACCTTGGTCCCGACCGCCACCCGGACCTTGGTCCCGACCGCCACCCCGGACCTTGGTCCCGACCGCCACCCCGGACCTTGGTCCCGACCGCCAGCCCGGACCTTGGTCCCGAATGCCAGCCCGGACCTTGGTACCGACCGCCACCCCGGATCTAGGTTCTGACCGCCACCTCCACCTTTGTTCCGACCGCCACCCGGGACCTTGATTCCGATCGCCACCCGGGACCTTGGTTCCGACCGCCACCCGGGACCTTGGTTCCTACCGCCACCCCGGACCTTGGTTCCGACCGGCACCCCGGACCTTGGTTCCGTCCAGCACCTCGGACCTTGGCTCAGAACGCTACCCCATACCTTGATTCCGAGCGCCACCCCGGACCTTGGTTCCGACCGCCACCCCGGACCTTGGTTCCGACCGCCAGCCAGGACCTTGGTTCCGACCGCCAGCCCGGACCTTGGTTCGGACCGCCACCCCGGACGTTGGTTCCGAGCGCCACCCCGGACGTTGGTTCCGAGCGCCACCCCGGACGTTGGTTCCGACCGCCACCCCGGACGTTGGTTCCGACCGCCACCCCGGACGTTGGTTCCGACCGCCACCCCGGACCTTGTTTCCGACCGCCACCCCGGACCTTGGTTCCGACCGCCACGTCGGACCTTTGTTCCGAACGCGAACCCGGACTTTGGTTCCGCCCGCCACCCCGGATCTTGGTTCCGACCGCCAGCCCGAACCTTGGTTCGGACCGCCACCCCGATACTTGGTTCCGACCGCCACCCCGGACCTTGGTTCCGATCGCCACGCCGGACCGTGGTATCGACTGCCCCCCCGGATTTTGGTACCGACTGCCACCCCGGACCTTAGTTCTGACCACCACCTCGGACCTTGGTTCTGACCGCCACCTCCACCTTTGTTCCGACCGCCACCCCGGACCTTGGTTCCGACCGCCACCCAGGACCTTGGTTCCGACCGCCACCCCGGACCTTGGTTCCGACGGCACCCCGGATCTTGGTTCCGTCCACCACCTCGGACCTTGGCTCAGAACGGTACCCCGGACCTTGGTTCCGACCGCCACCCCGGACCTTGGTTCCGACCGCCACCCCGGACCTTGGTTCCGACCGCCAGCCCAGACCTTGGTTCGACCGCCAGCTCGTACCTTGGTTTGAACCGCCACCCTGGGACGTTGGTTCTGACCGCCACCCCGGACCTTGGTTCCGACCGCCACGCCGGACATTGGTTCCGACCGCCACCCCGGACCTTGGTTCCGACTGCCACATCGGACCTTGGGATCTGACCGCCACCTCGGTCATTGTTTCCGACCGCCACCCCGGACCTTGGTTCCGACCGCCACCCCGGACCTTGGTTCCGACCACCACTTCGGACCATGGTTCCGACCGCCACCACGGACCTTGGTCCCGACCGCCACCCCGGACCTTCGTTCCGACCGCCACCCCGGACCTTGGTTCCGACCGCCACCCCGGACCTTGGTTCCGACCGCCACCCCGGACCTTGGATCCGAATGCCACCCGGGACCTTGGTTCCGACCGGCACCCCGGACCTTGGTTCCGACCGGCGCCCCGGACCTTGGTTCCGACCACCACCCAGGAGCTCGGTTCCGAACGCCAACCCGGACCTTGGTTCCAATTGCCCCCACGGACTTTGGTTCCGACGCTACCCCGGACCTTGGTTCCGACCGCCACCCGGGACCTTGGTTCCGTCCGCCACACGGGACCTTGGTTCTGACTGCCACCCCGGACCTCGGTTCCGACCGCCACCCCGGACCTTGGTTCCGACCACCACCTCGGACTTTGGTTCCGACCACCTACTAGGACATTGGTTCTGACCGCCACCCCGGACCTTGGTTCCGACCGCAACACCAGACCATCGTTCCGAACGCCACCCCGGACCTTGGATGCGACCGCCACCCCGGACCTTGGTTGCGACCGCCACCCGGACCTTGGTTCCGACCGCCACCCCGGACCTTGGTTCCGACCGCCACCCCGGACCTTGGGTTCTGACCGTCACCCCGGACCTTGGTTCCGACCGCCACCACGGAACGTGGTTCCGACCGCCACCCCTGACATTGGTTCCGACCGCGATCCCGGACCTTCGTTCCGACCGCCAGCCCGGATCTTGGTTCCGACCGCCACGCCGGACCTTGGTCCCGACCGCCACCCCGGACCTTGGTCCCGACCGCCGCCCCGGACCTTGGTCCCGACCGCCGCCCCGGACCTTGGTCCCGACCGCCGCCCCGGACCTTGGTCCCGACCGCCGCCCCGGACCTTGGTCCCGACCGCCGCCCCGGACCTTGGTCCCGACCGCCGCCCCGGACCTTGGTCCCGACCGCCGCCCCGGACCTTGGTCCCGACCGCCGCCCCGGACCTTGGTCCCGACCGCCGCCCCGGACCTTGGTCCCGACTGCCGCCCCGGACCTTGGTCCCGACCGTCGCCCCGGACCTTGGTCCCGACCGCCGCCCCGGACCTTGGTCCCGACCGCCACCCCGGACCTTGGTCCCGACCGCCACCCCGGACCTTGGTCCCGACCGCCACCCCGGACCTTGGTCCCGACCGCCACCCCGGACCTTGGTCCCGACCGCCAGCCCGGACCTTGGTCCCGAATGCCAGCCCGGACCTTGGTACCGACCGCCACCCCGGACCTTGGTTCTGACCGCCACCTCCACCTTTGTTCCGACCGCCACCCGGGACCTTGGTTCCGATCGCCACCCGGGACCTTGGTTCCGACCGCCACCCGGGACCTTGGTTCCGACCGCCACCCCGGACCTTGGTTCCGACCGGCACCCCGGACCTTGGTTCCGTCCAGCACCTCGGACCTTGGCTCAGAACGCTACCCCATACCTTGATTCCGAGCGCCACCCCGGACCTTGGTTCCGACCGCCACCCCGGACCTTGGTTCCGACCGCCAGCCAGGACCTTGGTTCCGACCGCCAGCCCGGACCTTGGTTCGGACCGCCACCCCGGACGTTGGTTCCAAGCGCTACCCCGGACGTTGGTTCCGAGCGCCACCCCGGACGTTGGTTCCGACCGCCACCCCGGACGTTGGTTCCGACCGCCACCCCGGACGTTGGTTCCGACCGCCACCCCGGACCTTGTTTCCGACCGCCACCCCGGACCTTGGTTCCGACCGCCACGTCGGACCTTTGTTCCGAACGCGAACCCGGACTTTGGTTCCGCCCGCCACCCCGGATCTTGGTTCCGACCGCCAGCCCGAACCTTGGTTCGGACCGCCACCCCAATACTTGGTTCCGACCGCCACCCCGGACCTTGGTTCCGATCGCCACGCCGGACCGTGGTATCGACTGCCCCCCCGGATTTTGGTACCGACTGCCACCCCGGACCTTAGTTCTGACCACCACCTCGGACCTTGGTTCTGACCGCCACCTCCACCTTTGTTCCGACCGCCACCCCGGACCTTGGTTCCGACCGCCACCCAGGACCTTGGTTCCGACCGCCACCCCGGACCTTGGTTCCGACGGCACCCCGGATCTTGGTTCCGTCCACCACCTCGGACCTTGGCTCAGAACGGTACCCCGGACCTTGGTTCCGACCGCCACCCCGGACCTTGGTTCCGACCGCCACCCCGGACCTTGGTTCCGACCGCCAGCCCAGACCTTGGTTCGACCGCCAGCTCGGACCTTGGTTTGAACCGCCACCCTGGGACGTTGGTTCCGACCGCCACCCCGGACCTTGGTTCCGACCGCCACGCCGGACATTGGTTCCGACCGCCACCCCGGACCTTGGTTCCGATCGCCACCCGGGACCTTGGTTCCGACCGCCACCCGGGACCTTGGTTCCGACCGCCACCCCGGACCTTGGTTCCGACCGGCACCCCGGACCTTGGTTCCGTCCAGCACCTCGGACCTTGGCTCAGAACGCTACCCCATACCTTGATTCCGAGCGCCACCCCGGACCTTGGTTCCGACCGCCACCCCGGACCTTGGTTCCGACCGCCAGCCAGGACCTTGGTTCCGACCGCCAGCCCGGACCTTGGTTCGGACCGCCACCCCGGACGTTGGTTCCAAGCGCTACCCCGGACGTTGGTTCCGAGCGCCACCCCGGACGTTGGTTCCGACCGCCACCCCGGACGTTGGTTCCGACCGCCACCCCGGACGTTGGTTCCGACCGCCACCCCGGACCTTGTTTCCGACCGCCACCCCGGACCTTGGTTCCGACCGCCACGTCGGACCTTTGTTCCGAACGCGAACCCGGACTTTGGTTCCGCCCGCCACCCCGGATCTTGGTTCCGACCGCCAGCCCGAACCTTGGTTCGGACCGCCACCCCAATACTTGGTTCCGACCGCCACCCCGGACCTTGGTTCCGATCGCCACGCCGGACCGTGGTATCGACTGCCCCCCCGGATTTTGGTACCGACTGCCACCCCGGACCTTAGTTCTGACCACCACCTCGGACCTTGGTTCTGACCGCCACCTCCACCTTTGTTCCGACCGCCACCCCGGACCTTGGTTCCGACCGCCACCCAGGACCTTGGTTCCGACCGCCACCCCGGACCTTGGTTCCGACGGCACCCCGGATCTTGGTTCCGTCCACCACCTCGGACCTTGGCTCAGAACGGTACCCCGGACCTTGGTTCCGACCGCCACCCCGGACCTTGGTTCCGACCGCCACCCCGGACCTTGGTTCCGACCGCCAGCCCAGACCTTGGTTCGACCGCCAGCTCGGACCTTGGTTTGAACCGCCACCCTGGGACGTTGGTTCCGACCGCCACCCCGGACCTTGGTTCCGACCGCCACGCCGGACATTGGTTCCGACCGCCACCCCGGACCTTGGTTCCGACTGCCACATCGGACCTTGGGATCTGACTGCCACCTCGGTCATTGTTTCCGACCGCCACCCCGGACCTTGGTTCCGACCGCGACCCCGGACCTTGGTTCCGACCACCACTTCGGACCATGGTTCCGACCGCCACCACGGACCTTGGTCCCGACCGCCACCCCGGACCTTGGTTCCGACCGCCACCCCGGATCTTGGTTCCGACCGCCACCCCGGACCTTGGTTCCGACCGCCACCCCGGACCTTGGTTCCGAATGCCACCCGGGACCTTGGTTCCGACCGGCACCCCGGACCTTGGTTCCGACCGGCGCCCCGGACCTTGGTTCCGACCACCACCCAGGAGCTCGGTTCCGAACGCCAACCCGGACCTTGGTTCCAACTGCCCCCACGGACTTTGGTTCCGACGCTACCCCGGACCTTGGTTCCGACCGCCACCCGGGACCTTGGTTCCGTCCGCCACACGGGACCTTGGTTCTGACTGCCACCCCGGACCTCGGTTCCGACCGCCACCCCGGACCTTGGTTCCGACCACCACCTCGGACTTTGGTTCCGACCACCTACTAGGACATTGGTTCTGACCGCCACCCCGGACCTTGGTTCCGACCGCAACACCAGACCATCGTTCCGAACGCCACCCCGGACCTTGGATGCGACCGCCACCCCGGACCTTGGTTGCGACCGCCACCCGGACCTTGGTTCCGACCGCCACCCCGGACCTTGGTTCCGACCGCCACCCCGGACCTTGGGTTCTGACCGTCACCCCGGACCTTGGTTCCGACCGCCACCACGGAACGTGGTTCCGACCGCCACCCCTGACATTGGTTCCGACCGCGATCCCGGACCTTCGTTCCGACCGCCAGCCCGGATCTTGGTTCCGACCGCCACGCCGGACCTTGGTCCCGACAGCCACCCCGGACCTTGGTCCCGACCGCCGCCCCGGACCTTGGTCCCGACCGCCGCCCCGGACCTTGGTCCCGACCGCCGCCCCGGACCTTGGTCCCGACCGCCGCCCCGGACCTTGGTCCCGACCGCCGCCCCGGACCTTAGTCCCGACCGCCGCCCCGGACCTTGGTCCCGACCGCCGCCCCGGACCTTGGTCCCGACCGCTGCCCCGGACCTTGGTCCCGAGCGCCGCCCCGGACCTTGGTCCCGACCGCCGCCCCGGACCTTGGTCCCGACCGCCGCCCCGGACCTTGGTCCCGACTGCCACATCGGACCTTGGGATCTGACTGCCACCTCGGTCATTGTTTCCGACCGCCACCCCAGACCTTGGTTCCGACCGCCACCCCGGACCTTGGTTCCGACCACCAATTCGGACCATGGTTTCGACCGCCACCACGGACCTTGGTCCCGACCGCCACCCCGGACCTTCGTTCCGACCGCCACCCCGGACCTTGGTTCCGACCGCCACCCCGGACCTTGGTTCCGACCGCCACCCCGGACCTTGGTTCCGAATGCCACCCGGGACCTTGGTTCCGACCGGCACCCCGGACCTTGGTTCCGACCGGCGCCCCGGACCTTGGTTCCGACCACCACCCAGGAGCTCGGTTCCGAACGCCAACCCGGACCTTGGTTCCAACTGCCCCCACGGACTTTGGTTCCGACGCTACTCCGGACCTTGGTTCCGACCGCCACCCGGGACCTTGGTTCCGTCCGCCACACGGGACCTTGGTTCTGACTGCCACCCCGGACCTCGGTTCCGACCGCCACCCCGGACCTTGGTTCCGACCACCACCTCGGACTTTGGTTCCGACCACCTACTAGGACATTGGTTCTGACCGCCACCCCGGACCTTGGTTCCGACCGCAACACCAGACCATCGTTCCGAACGCCACCCCGGACCTTGGATGCGACCGCCACCCCGGACCTTGGTTGCGACCGCCACCCGGACCTTGGTTCCGACCGCCACCCCGGACCTTGGTTCCGACCGCCACCCCGGACCTTGGGTTCTGACCGTCACCCCGGACCTTGGTTCCGACCGCCACCACGGAACGTGGTTCCGACCGCCACCCCTGACATTGGTTCCGACCGCGATCCCGGACCTTCGTTCCGACCGCCAGCCCGGATCTTGGTTCCGACCGCCACGCCGGACCTTGGTCCCGACCGCCACCCCGGACCTTGGTCCCGACCGCCGCCCCGGACCTTGGTCCCGACCGCCGCCCCGGACCTTGGTCCCGACCGCCGCCCCGGACCTTGGTCCCGACCGCCGCCCCGGACCTTGGTCCCGACCGCCGCCCCGGACCTTGGTCCCGACCGCCGCCCCGGACCTTGGTCCCGACCGCCGCCCCGGACCTTGGTCCCGACCGCCGCCCCGGACCTTGGTCCCGACCGCCGCCCCGGACATTGGTCCCGACCGCCGCCCCGGACATTGGTCCCGACCGCCGCCCCGGACCTTGGTCCCGACCGCCGCCCCGGACCTTGGTCCCGACCGCCAGCCCGGACCTTGGTCCCGAATGCCAGCCCGGACCTTGGTACCGACCGCCACCCCGGACCTTGGTTCTGACCGCCACCTCCACCTTTGTTCCGACCGCCACCCGGGACCTTGGTTCCGATCGCCACCCGGGACCTTGGTTCCGACCGCCACCCGGGACCTTGGTTCCGACCGTCACCCCGGACCTTGGTTCCGACCGGCACCCCGGACCTTGGTTCCGTCCAGCACCTCGGACCTTGGCTCAGAACGCTACCCCATACCTTGATTCCGAGCGCCACCCCGGACCTTGGTTCCGACCGCCACCCCGGACCTTGGATCCGACCGCCAGCCAGGACCTTGGTTCCGACCGCCAGCCCGGACCTTGGTTCGGACCGCCACCCCGGACGTTGGTTCCAAGCGCCACCCCGGACGTTGGTTCCGAGCGCCACCCCGGACGTTGGTTCCGACCGCCACCCCGGACGTTGGTTCCGACCGCCACCCCGGACGTTGGTTCCGACCGCCACCCCGGACCTTGTTTCCGACCGCCACCCCGGACCTTGGTTCCGACCGCCACGTCGGACCTTTGTTCCGAACGCGAACCCGGACTTTGGTTCCGCCCGCCACCCCGGATCTTGGTTCCGACCGCCAGCCCGAACCTTGGTTCGGACCGCCACCCCAATACTTGGTTCCGACCGCCACCCCGGACCTTGGTTCCGATCGCCACGCCGGACCGTGGTATCGACTGCCCCCCCGGATTTTGGTACCGACTGCCACCCCGGACCTTAGTTCTGACCACCACCTCGGACCTTGGTTCTGACCGCCACCTCCACCTTTGTTCCGACCGCCACCCCGGACCTTGGTTCCGACCGCCACCCAGGACCTTGGTTCCGACCGCCACCCCGGACTTTGGTTCCGACGGCACCCCGGATCTTGGTTCCGTCCACCACCTCGGACCTTGGCTCAGAACGGTACCCCGGACCTTGGTTCCGACCGCCACCCCGGACCTTGGTTCCGACCGCCACCCCGGACCTTGGTTCCGACCGCCAGCCCAGACCTTGGTTCGACCGCCAGCTCGGACCTTGGTTTGAACCGCCACCCTGGGACGTTGGTTCCGACCGCCACCCCGGACCTTGGTTCCGACCGCCACGCCGGACATTGGTTCCGACCGCCACCCCGGACCTTGGTTCCGACTGCCACATCGGACCTTGGGATCTGACTGCCACCTCGGTCATTGTTTCCGACCGCCACCCCGGACCTTCGTTCCGACCGCCACCCCGGACCTTGGTTCCGACCACCACTTCGGACCATGGTTCCGACCGCCACCACGGACCTTGGTCCCGACCGCCACCCCGGACCTTCGTTCCGACCGCCACCCCGGACCTTGGTTCCGACCGCCACCCCGGACCTTGGTTCCGACCGCCACCCCGGACCTTGGTTCCGAATGCCACCCGGGACCTTGGTTCCGACCGGCACCCCGGACCTTGGTTCCGACCGGCGCCCCGGACCTTGGTTCCGACCACCACCCAGGAGCTCGGTTCCGAACGCCAACCCGGACCTTGGTTCCAACTGCCCCCACGGACTTTGGTTCCGACGCTACCCCGGACCTTGGTTCCGACCGCCACCCGGGACCTTGGTTCCGTCCGCCACACGGGACGTTGGTTCTGACTGCCACCCCGGACCTCGGTTCCGACCGCCACCCCGGACCTTGGTTCCGACCACCACCTCGGACTTTGGTTCCGACCACCTACTAGGACATTGGTTCTGACCGCCACCCCGGACCTTGGTTCCGACCGCAACACCAGACCATCGTTCCGAACGCCACCCCGGACCTTGGATGCGACCGCCACCCCGGACCTTGGTTGCGACCGCCACCCGGACCTTGGTTCCGACCGCCACCCCGGACCTTGGTTCCGACCGCCACCCCGGACCTTGGGTTCTGACCGTCACCCCGGACCTTGGTTCCGACCGCCACCACGGAACGTGGTTCCGACCGCCACCCCTGACATTGGTTCCGACCGCGATCCCGGACCTTCGTTCCGACCGCCAGCCCGGATCTTGGTTTCGACCGCCACGCCGGACCTTGGTCCCGACAGCCACCCCGGACCTTGGTCCCGACCGCCGCCCCGGACCTTGGTCCCGACCGCCGCCCCGGACCTTGGTCCCGACCGCCGCCCCGGACCTTGGTCCCGACCGCCGCCCCGGACCTTGGTCCCGACCGCCGCCCCGGACCTTGGTCCCGACCGCCGCCCCGGACCTTGGTCCCGACCGCCGCCCCGGACCTTGGTCCCGACCGCCGCCCCGGACCTTGGTCCCGACCGCCGCCCCGGACCTTGGTCCCGACCGCCGCCCCGGACCTTGGTCCCGACCGCCGCCCCGGACCTTGGTCCCGACCGCCGCCCCGGACCTTGGTCCCGACCGCCGCCCCGGACCTTGGTCCCGACCGCCGCCCCGGACCTTGGTCCCGACCGCCGCCCCGGACCTTGGTCCCGACCGCCGCCCCGGACCTTGGTCCCGACCGCCGCCCCGGACCTTGGTCCCGACCGCCGCCCCGGACCTTGGTCCCGACCGCCGCCCCGGACCTTGGTCCCGACCGCCGCCCCGGACCTTGGTCCCGACCGCCGCCCCGGACCTTGGTCCCGACCGCCGCCCCGGACCTTGGTCCCGACCGCCGCCCCGGACCTTGGTCCCGACCGCCGCCCCGGACCTTGGTCCCGACCGCCGCCCCGGACCTTGGTCCCGACCGCCACCCCGGACCTTGGTCCCGACCGCCGCCCCGGACCTTGGTCCCGACCGCCGCCCCGGACCTTGGTTCCGACCGCCGCCCCGGACCTTGGTTCCGACCGCCGCCCCGGACCTTGGTTCCGACCGCCGCCCCGGACCTTGGTTCCGACCGCCGCCCCGGACCTTGGTTCCGACCGCCGCCCCGGACCTTGGTTCCGACCGCCGCCCCGGACCTTGGTTCCGACCGCCGCCCCGGACCTTGGTTCCGACCGCCGCCCCGGACCTTGGTTCCGACCGCCGCCCCGGACCTTGGTTCCGACCGCCGCCCCGGACCTTGGTTCCGACCGCCACCACGGAACGTGGTTCCGACCGCCACCCCTGACATTGGTTCCGACCGCGATCCCGGACCTTGGTTCCGACCGCCGCCCCGGACCTTGGTTCCGCCCGCCGCCCCGGACCTTGGTTCCGACCGCCGCCCCGGACCTTGGTTCCGACCGCCGCCCCGGACCTTGGTTCCGACCGCCGCCCCGGACCTTGGTTCCGACCGCCGCCCCGGACCTTGGTTCCGACCGCCGCCCCGGACCTTGGTTCCGACCGCCGCCCCGGACCTTGGTTCCGACCGCCGCCCCGGACCTTGGTTCCGACCGCCGCCCCGGACCTTGGTTCCGACCGCCACCACGGAACGTGGTTCCGACCGCCACCCCTGACATTGGTTCCGACCGCGATCCCGGACCTTCGTTCCGACCGCCGCCCCGGATCTTGGTTCCGACCGCCACGCCGGACCTTGGTCCCGACCGCCACCCCGGACCTTGGTCCCGACCGCCGCCCCGGACCTTGGTCCCGACCGCCGCCCCGGACCTTGGTCCCGACCGCCGCCCCGGACCTTGGTCCCGACCGCCGCCCCGGACCTTGGTCCCGACCGCCGCCCCGGACCTTGGTCCCGACCGCCGCCCCGGACCTTGGTCCCGACCGCCGCCCCGGACCTTGGTCCCGACCGCCGCCCCGGACCTTGGTCCCGACCGCCGCCCCGGACCTTGGTCCCGACCGCCGCCCCGGACCTTGGTCCCGACCGCCGCCCCGGACCTTGGTCCCGACCGCCGCGCCGGACCTTGGTCCCGACCGCCGCCCCGGACCTTGGTCCCGACCGCCGCCCCGGACCTTGGTCCCGACCGCCGCCCCGGACCTTGGTCCCGACCGCCGCCCCGGACCTTGGTCCCGACCGCCGCCCCGGACCTTGGTCCCGACCGCCGCCCCGGACCTTGGTCCCGACCGCCGCCCCGGACCTTGGTCCCGACCGCCGCCCCGGACCTTGGTCCCGACCGCCGCCCCGGACCTTGGTCCCGACCGCCGCCCCGGACCTTGGTCCCGACCGCCGCCCCGGACCTTGGTCCCGACCGCCGCCCCGGACCTTGGTCCCGACCGCCGCCCCGGACCTTGGTCCCGACCGCCGCCCCGGACCTTGGTCCCGACCGCCGCCCCGGACCTTGGTCCCGACCGCCGCCCCGGACCTTGGTCCCGACCGCCGCCCCGGACCTTGGTCCCGACCGCCGCCCCGGACCTTGGTCCCGACCGCCGCCCCGGACCTTGGTCCCGACCGCCGCCCCGGACCTTGGTCCCGACCGCCGCCCCGGACCTTGGTCCCGACCGCCGCCCCGGACCTTGGTCCCGACCGCCGCCCCGGACCTTGGTCCCGACCGCCGGTCCGGACCTTGGTCCCGACCGCCGCCCCGGACCTTGGTCCCGACCGCCGCCCCGGACCTTGGTCCCGACCGCCGCCCCGGACCTTGGTCCCGACCGCCGCCCCGGACCTTGGTCCCGACCGCCGCCCCGGACCTTGGTCCCGACCGCCGCCCCGGACCTTGGTTCCGACCGCCGCCCCGGACCTTGGTTCCGACCGCCGCCCCGGACCTTGGTTCCGACCGCCGCCCCGGACCTTGGTTCCGACCGCCGCCCCGGACCTTGGTTCCGACCGCCGCCCCGGACCTTGGTTCCGACCGCCGCCCCGGACCTTGGGTTCTGACCGTCACCCCGGACCTTGGTTCCGACCGCCACCACGGAACGTGGTTCCGACCGCCACCCCTGACATTGGTTCCGACCGCGATCCCGGACCTTCGTTCCGACCGCCAGCCCGGATCTTGGTTCCGACCGCCACGCCGGACCTTGGTCCCGACCGCCACCCCGGACCTTGGTCCCGACCGCCGCCCCGGACCTTGGTCCCGACCGCCGCCCCGGACCTTGGTCCCGACCGCCGCCCCGGACCTTGGTCCCGACCGCCGCCCCGGACCTTGGTCCTGACCGCCGCCCCGGACCTTGGTCCCGACCGCCGCCCCGGACCTTGGTCCCGACCGCCGCCCCGGACCTTGGTCCCGACCGCCGCCCCGGACCTTGGTCCCGACCGCCGCCCCGGACCTTGGTCCCGACCGCCGCCCCGGACCTTGGTCCCGACCGCCGCGCCGGACCTTGGTCCCGACCGCCGCCCCGGACCTTGGTCCCGACCGCCGCCCCGGACCTTGGTCCCGACCGCCGCCCCGGACCTTGGTCCCGACCGCCGCCCCGGACCTTGGTCCCGACCGCCGCCCCGGACCTTGGTCCCGACCGCCGCCCCGGACCTTGGTCCCGACCGCCGCCCCGGACCTTGGTCCCGACCGCCGCCCCGGACCTTGGTCCCGACCGCCGCCCCGGACCTTGGTCCCGACCGCCGCCCCGGACCTTGGTCCCGACCGCCGCCCCGGACCTTGGTCCCGACCGCCGCCCCGGACCTTGGTCCCGACCGCCGCCCCGGACCTTGGTCCCGACCGCCGCCCCGGACCTTGGTCCCGACCGCCGCCCCGGACCTTGGTCCCGACCGCCGCCCCGGACCTTGGTCCCGACCGCCGCCCCGGACCTTGGTCCCGACCGCCGCCCCGGACCTTGGTCCCGACCGCCGCCCCGGACCTTGGTCCCGACCGCCGCCCCGGACCTTGGTCCCGACCGCCGCCCCGGACCTTGGTCCCGACCGCCGCCCCGGACCTTGGTCCCGACCGCCGCCCCGGACCTTGGTCCCGACCGCCGGTCCGGACCTTGGTCCCGACCGCCGCCCCGGACCTTGGTTCCGACCGCCGCCCCGGACCTTGGTTCCGACCGCCGCCCCGGACCTTGGTTCCGACCGCCGCCCCGGACCTTGGTTCCGACCGCCGCCCCGGACCTTGGTTCCGACCGCCGCCCCGGACCTTGGTCCCGACCGCCGCCCCGGACCTTGGTTCCGACCGCCGCCCCGGACCTTGGTTCCGACCGCCGCCCCGGACCTTGGGTTCTGACCGTCACCCCAGACCTTGGTTCCGACCGCCACCACGGAACGTGGTTCCGACCGCCACCCCTGACATTGGTTCCGACCGCGATCCCGGACCTTCGTTCCGACCGCCAGCCCGGATCTTGGTTCCGACCGCCACGCCGGACCTTGGTCCCGACCGCCACCCCGGACCTTGGTCCCGACCGCCGCCCCGGACCTTGGTCCCGACCGCCGCCCCGGACCTTGGTCCCGACCGCCGCCCCGGACCTTGGTCCCGACCACCGCCCCGGACCTTGGTCCCGACCGCCGCCCCGGACCTTGGTCCCAACCGCCGCCCCGGACCTTGGTCCCGACAGCCGCCCCGGACCTTGGTCCCGACCGCCGCCCCGGACCTTGGTCCCGACCGCCGCCCCGGACCTTGGTCCCGACCGCCGCCCCGGACCTTGGTCCCGACCGCCGCGCCGGACCTTGGTCCCGACCGCCGCCCCGGACCTTGGTCCCGACCGCCGCCCCGGACCTTGGTCCCGACCGCCGCCCCGGACCTTGGTCCCGACCGCCGCCCCGGACCTTGGTCCCGACCGCCGCCCCGGACCTTGGTCCCGACCGCCGCCCCGGACCTTGGTCCCGACCGCCGCCCCGGACCTTGGTCCCGACCGCCGCCCCGGACCTTGGTCCCGACCGCCGCCCCGGACCTTGGTCCCGACCGCCGCCCCGGACCTTGGTCCCGACCGCCGCCCCGGACTTGGTCCCGACCGCCGCCCCGGACCTTGGTCCCGACCGCCGCCCCGGACCTTGGTCACGACCGCCGCCCCGGACCTTGGTCCCGACCGCCGCCCCGGACCTTGGTCCCGACCGCCGCCCCGGACCTTGGTCCCGACCGCCGCCCCGGACCTTGGTCCCGACCGCCGCCCCGGACCTTGGTCCCGACCGCCGCCCCGGACCTTGGTCCCGACCGCCGCCCCGGACCTTGGTCCCGACCGCCGCCCCGGACCTTGGTCCCGACCGCCGCCCCGGATCTTGGTTCCGACCGCCAGCCCGAACCTTGGTTCGGACCGCCACCCCAATACTTGGTTCCGACCGCCACCCCGGACCTTGGTTCCGATCGCCACGCCGGACCGTGGTATCGACTGCCCCCCCGGATTTTGGTACCGACTGCCACCCCGGACCTTAGTTCTGACCACCACCTCGGACCTTGGTTCTGACCGCCACCTCCACCTTTGTTCCGACCGCCACCCCGGACCTTGGTTCCGACCGCCACCCAGGACCTTGGTTCCGACCGCCACCCCGGACTTTGGTTCCGACGGCACCCCGGATCTTGGTTCCGTCCACCACCTCGGACCTTGGCTCAGAACGGTACCCCGGACCTTGGTTCCGACCGCCACCCCGGACCTTGGTTCCGACCGCCACCCCGGACCTTGGTTCCGACCGCCAGCCCAGACCTTGGTTCGACCGCCAGCTCGGACCTTGGTTTGAACCGCCACCCTGGGACGTTGGTTCCGACCGCCACCCCGGACCTTGGTTCCGACCGCCACGCCGGACATTGGTTCCGACCGCCACCCCGGACCTTGGTTCCGACTGCCACATCGGACCTTGGGATCTGACTGCCACCTCGGTCATTGTTTCCGACCGCCACCCCGGACCTTCGTTCCGACCGCCACCCCGGACCTTGGTTCCGACCACCACTTCGGACCATGGTTCCGACCGCCACCACGGACCTTGGTCCCGACCACCACCCCGGACCTTCGTTCCGACCGCCACCCCGGACCTTGGTTCCGACCGCCACCCCGGACCTTGGTTCCGACCGCCACCCCGGACCTTGATTCCGAATGCCACCCGGGACCTTGGTTCCGACCGGCACCCCGGACCTTGGTTCCGACCGGCGCCCCGGACCTTGGTTCCGACCACCACCCAGGAGCTCGGTTCCGAACGCCAACCCGGACCTTGGTTCCAACTGCCCCCACGGACTTTGGTTCCGACGCTACCCCGGACCTTGATTCCGACCGCCACCCGGGACCTTGGTTCCGTCCGCCACACGGGACCTTGGTTCTGACTGCCACCCCGGACCTCGGTTCCGACCGCCACCCCGGACCTTGGTTCCGACCACCACCTCGGACTTTGGTTCCGACCACCTACTAGGACATTGGTTCTGACCGCCACCCCGGACCTTGGTTCCGACCGCAACACCAGACCATCGTTCCGAACGCCACCCCGGACCTTGGATGCGACCGCCACCCCGGACCTTGGTTGCGACCGCCACCCGGACCTTGGTTCCGACCGCCACCCCGGACCTTGGTTCCGACCGCCACCCCGGACCTTGGGTTCTGACCGTCACCCCGGACCTTGGTTCCGACCGCCACCACGGAACGTGGTTCCGACCGCCACCCCTGACATTGGTTCCGACCGCGATCCCGGACCTTCGTTCCGACCGCCAGCCCGGATCTTGGTTCCGACCGCCACGCCGGACCTTGGTCCCGACAGCCACCCCGGACCTTGGTCCCGACCGCCGCCCCGGACCTTGGTCCCGACCGCCGCCCCGGACCTTGGTCCCGACCGCCGCCCCTGACCTTGGTCCCGACCGCCGCCCCGGACCTTGGTCCCGACCGCCGCCCCGGACCTTGGTCCCGACCGCCGCCCCGGACCTTGGTCCCGACCGCCGCCCCGGACCTTGGTCCCGACCGCCGCCCCGGACCTTGGTCCCGACCGCCGCCCCGGACCTTGGTCCCGACCGCCGCCCCGGACCTTGGTCCCGACCGCCGCCCCGGACCTTGGTCCCGACCGCCGCCCCGGACCTTGGTCCCGACCGCCGCCCCGGACCTTGGTCCCGACCGCCGCCCCGGACCTTGGTCCCGACCGCCGCCCCGGACCTTGGTCCCGACCGCCGCCCCGGACCTTGGTCCCGACCGCCGCCCCGGACCTTGGTCCCGACCGCCGCCCCGGACCTTGGTCCCGACCGCCGCCCCGGACCTTGGTCCCGACCGCCGCCCCGGACCTTGGTCCCGACCGCCGCCCCGGACCTTGGTCCCGACCGCCGCCCCGGACGTTGGTCCCGACCGCCGCCCCGGACCTTGGTCCCGACCGCCGCCCCGGACCTTGGTCCCGACCGCCGCCCCGGACCTTGGTCCCGACCGCCGCCCCGGACCTTGGTCCCGACCGCCGCCCGGACCTTGGTCCCGACCGCCGCCCCGGACCTTGGTCCCGACCGCCGCTTTGGACCTGGGTTCCGACCGCCGCCCCGGACCTTGGTTCCGACCGCCGCCCCGGACCTTGGTTCCGACCGCCGCCCCGGACCTTGGTTCCGACCGCCGCCCCGGACCTTGGTTCCGACCGCCGCCCCGGACCTTGGTTCCGACCGCCGCCCCGGACCTTGGTTCCGACCGCCGCCCCGGACCTTGGTTCCGACCGCCGCCCCGGACCTTGGTTCCGACCGCCGCCCCGGACCTTGGTTCCGACCGCCGCCCCGGACCTTGGTTCCGACCGCCGCCCCGGACCTTGGTTCCGACCGCCGCCCCGGACCTTGGTTCCGACCGCCGCCCCGGACCTTGGTTCCGACCGCCGCCCCGGACCTTGGTTCCGACCGCCGCCCCGGACCTTGGTTCCGACCGCCGCCCCGGACCTTGGTTCCGACCGCCGCCCCGGACCTTGGTTCCGACCGCCGCCCCGGACCTTGGTTCCGACCGCCGCCCCGGACCTTGGTTCCGACCGCCGCCCCGGACCTTGGTTCCGACCGCCGCCCCGGACCTTGGTTCCGACCGCCGCCCCGGACCTTGGTTCCGACCGCCGCCCCGGACCTTGGTTCCGACCGCCGCCCCGGACCTTGGTTCCGACCGCCGCCCCGGACCTTGGTTCCGACCGCCGCCCCGGACCTTGGTTCCGACCGCCGCCCCGGACCTTGGTTCCGACCGCCGCCCCGGACCTTGGTTCCGACCGCCGACCCGGACCTTGGTTCCGACCGCCGCCCCGGACCTTGGTTCCGACCGCCCCCCCGGACCTTGGTTCCGACCGCCGCCCCGGACCTTGGTTCCGACCGCCGCCCCGGACCTTGGTTCCGACCGCCGCCCCGGACCTTGGTTCCGACCGCCGCCCCGGACCTTGGTTCCGACCGCCACCCCGGACCTTGGGTTCTGACCGTCACCCCAGACCTTGGTTCCGACCGCCACCACGGAACGTGGTTCCGACCGCCACCCCTGACATTGGTTCCGACCGCGATCCCGGACCTTCGTTCCGACCGCCAGCCCGGATCTTGGTTCCGACCGCCACGCCGGACCTTGGTCCCGACCGCCGCCCCGGACCTTGGTCCCGACCGCCGCCCCGGACCTTGGTCCCGACCGCCGCCCCGGACCTTGGTCCCGACCGCCGCCCCGGACCTTGGTCCCGACCGCCGCCCCGGACCTTGGTCCCGACCGCCGCCCCGGACCTTGGTCCCGACCGCCGCCCCGGACCTTGGTCCCGACCGCCGCCCCGGACCTTGGTCCCGACCGCCGCCCCGGACCTTGGTCCCGACCGCCGCCCCGGACCTTGGTCCCGACCGCCGCCCCGGACCTTGGTCCCGACCGCCGCCCCGGACCTTGGTCCCGACCGCCGCGCCGGACCTTGGTCCCGACCGCCGCCCCGGACCTTGGTCCCGACCGCCGCCCCGGACCTTGGTCCCGACCGCCGCCCCGGACCTTGGTCCCGACCGCCGCCCCGGACCTTGGTCCCGACCGCCGCCCCGGACCTTGGTCCCGACCGCCGCCCCGGACCTTGGTCCCGACCGCCGCCCCGGACCTTGGTCCCGACCGCCGCCCCGGACCTTGGTCCCGACCGCCGCCCCGGACCTTGGTCCCGACCGCCGCCCCGGACCTTGGTCCCGACCGCCGCCCCGGACCTTGGTCCCGACCGCCGCCCCGGACCTTGGTCCCGACCGCCGCCCCGGACCTTGGTCCCGACCGCCGCCCCGGACCTTGGTCCCGACCGCCGCCCCGGACCTTGGTCCCGACCGCCGCCCCGGACCTTGGTCCCGACCGCCGCCCCGGACCTTGGTCCCGACCGCCGCCCCGGACCTTGGTCCCGACCGTCGCCCCGGACCTTGGTCCCGACCGCCGCCCCGGACCTTGGTCCCGACCGCCGCCCCGGACCTTGGTCCCGACCGCCGCCCCGGACCTTGGTCCCGACCGCCGCCCCGGACCTTGGTCCCGACCGCCGGTCCGGACCTTGGTCCCGACCGCCGCCCCGGACCTTGGTCCCGACCGCCGCCCCGGACCTTGGTCCCGACCGCCGCCCCGGACCTTGGTCCCGACCGCCGCCCCGGACCTTGGTCCCGACCGCCGCCCCGGACCTTGGTCCCGACCGCCGCCCCGGACCTTGGTTCCGACCGCCGCCCCGGACCTTGGTTCCGACCGCCGCCCCGGACCTTGGTTCCGACCGCCGCCCCGGACCTTGGTTCCGACCGCCGCCCCGGACCTTGGTTCCGACCGCCGCCCCGGACCTTGGTTCCGACCGCCGCCCCGGACCTTGGGTTCTGACCGTCACCCCAGACCTTGGTTCCGACCGCCACCACGGAACGTGGTTCCGACCGCGATCCCGGACCTTCGTTCCGACCGCCAGCCCGGATCTTGGTTCCGACCGCCACGCCGGACCTTGGTCCCGACCGCCACCCCGGACCTTGGTCCCGACCGCCGCCCCGGACCTTGGTCCCGACCGCCGCCCCGGACCTTGGTCCCGACCGCCGCCCCGGACCTTGGTCCCGACCGCCGCCCCGGACCTTGGTCCCGACCGCCGCCCCGGACCTTGGTCCCGACCGCCGCCCCGGACCTTGGTCCCGACCGCCGCCCCGGACCTTGGTCCCGACCGCCGCCCCGGACCTTGGTCCCGACAGCCGCCCCGGACCTTGGTCCCGACCGCCGCCCCGGACCTTGGTCCCGACCGCCGCGCCGGACCTTGGTCCCGACCGCCGCCCCGGACCTTGGTCCCGACCGCCGCCCCGGACCTTGGTCCCGACCGCCGCCCCGGACCTTGGTCCCGACCGCCGCCCCGGACCTTGGTCCCGACCGCCGCCCCGGACCTTGGTCCCGACCGCCGCCCCGGACCTTGGTCCCGACCGCCGCCCCGGACCTTGGTCCCGACCGCCGCCCCGGACCTTGGTCCCGACCGCCGCCCCGGACCTTGGTCCCGACCGCCGCCCCGGACCTTGGTCCCGACCGCCGCCCCGGACCTTGGTCCCGACCGCCGCCCCGGACCTTGGTCCCGACCGCCGCCCCGGACCTTGGTCCCGACCGCCGCCCCGGACCTTGGTCCCGACCGCCGCCCCGGACCTTGGTCCCGACCGCCGCCCCGGACCTTGGTCCCGACCGCCGCCCCGGACCTTGGTCCCGACCGCCGCCCCGGACCTTGGTCCCGACCGCCGCCCCGGACCTTGGTCCCGACCGCCGCCCCGGACCTTGGTCCCGACCGCCGCCCCGGACCTTGGTCCCGACCGCCGCCCCGGACCTTGGTCCCGACCGCCGCCCCGGACCTTGGTCCCGACCGCCGCCCCGGACCTTGGTCCCGACCGCCGCCCCGGACCTTGGTCCCGACCGCCGCCCCGGACCTTGGTCCCGACCGCCGCCCCGGACCTTGGTCGGGACAGCCGCCCCGGACCTTGGTTCCGACAGCCGCCCCGGACCTTGGTTCCGACCGCCGCCCCGGACCTTGGTTCCGACAGCCGCCCCGGACCTTGGTTCCGACCGCCGCCCCGGACCTTGGTTCCGACCGCCGCCCCGGACCTTGGTTCCGACCGCCGCCCCGGACCTTGGTTCCGACCGCCGCCCCGGACCTTGGTTCCGACCGCCGCCCCGGACCTTGGTTCCGACCGCCGCCCCGGACCTTGGTTCCGACCGCCGCCCCGGACCTTGGTTCCGACCGCCGCCCCGGACCTTGGTTCCGACCGCCGCCCCGGACCTTGGTTCCGACCGCCGCCCCGGACCTTGGTTCCGACCGCCGCCCCGGACCTTGGTTCCGACCGCCGCCCCGGACCTTGGTTCCGACCGCCGCCCCGGACCTTGGTTCCGACCGCCGCCCCGGACCTTGGTTCCGACCGCCGCCCCGGACCTTGGTTCCGACCGCCGCCCCGGACCTTGGTTCCGACCGCCGCCCCGGACCTTGGTTCCGACCGCCGCCCCGGACCTTGGTTCCGACCGCCGCCCCGGACCTTGGTTCCGACCGCCGCCCCGGACCTTGGTTCCGACCGCCACCCCGGACCTTGGTCCCGACCGCCACCCCGGACCTTGGTCCCGACCGCCACCCCGGACCTTGGTCCCGACCCCCACCCCGGACCTTGGTCCCGACCGCCACCCCGGACCTTGGTCCCGACCGCCACCCCGGACCTTGGTCCCGACCGCCACCCCGGACCTTGGTCCCGACCGCCACCCCGGACCTTGGTCCCGACCGCCAGCCCGGACCTTGGTCCCGAATGCCAGCCCGGACCTTGGTACCGACCGCCACCCCGGACCTTGGTTCTGACCGCCACCTCCACCTTTGTTCCGACCGCCACCCAGGACCTTGGTTCCGATCGCCACCCAGGACCTTGGTTCCGACCGCCACCCAGGACCTTGGTCCCGACCGCCGCCCCGGACCTTGGTCGGGACAGCCGCCCCGGACCTTGGTTCCGACAGCCGCCCCGGACCTTGGTTCCGACCGCCGCCCCGGACCTTGGTTCCGACAGCCGCCCCGGACCTTGGTTCCGACCGCCGCCCCGGACCTTGGTTCCGACCGCCGCCCCGGACCTTGGTTCCGACCGCCGCCCCGGACCTTGGTTCCGACCGCCGCCCCGGACCTTGGTTCCGACCGCCGCCCCGGACCTTGGTTCCGACCGCCGCCCCGGACCTTGGTTCCGACCGCCGCCCCGGACCTTGGTTCCGACCGCCGCCCCGGACCTTGGTTCCGACCGCCGCCCCGGACCTTGGTTCCGACCGCCGCCCCGGACCTTGGTTCCGACCGCCGCCCCGGACCTTGGTTCCGACCGCCGCCCCGGACCTTGGTTCCGACCGCCGCCCCGGACCTTGGTTCCGACCGCCGCCCCGGACCTTGGTTCCGACCGCCGCCCCGGACCTTGGTTCCGACCGCCGCCCCGGACCTTGGTTCCGACCGCCGCCCCGGACCTTGGTTCCGACCGCCGCCCCGGACCTTGGTTCCGACCGCCGCCCCGGACCTTGGTTCCGACCGCCGCCCCGGACCTTGGTTCCGACCGCCGCCCCGGACCTTGGTCCCGACGCCACCCCGGACCTTGGTCCCGACCGCCACCCCGGACCTTGGTCCCGACCGCCACCCCGGACCTTGGTCCCGACCCCCACCCCGGACCTTGGTCCCGACCGCCACCCCGGACCTTGGTCCCGACCGCCACCCCGGACCTTGGTCCCGACCGCCACCCCGGACCTTGGTCCCGACCGCCACCCCGGACCTTGGTCCCGACCGCCAGCCCGGACCTTGGTCCCGAATGCCAGCCCGGACCTTGGTACCGACCGCCACCCCGGACCTTGGTTCTGACCGCCACCTCCACCTTTGTTCCGACCGCCACCCAGGACCTTGGTTCCGATCGCCACCCAGGACCTTGGTTCCGACCGCCACCCAGGATCTTGGTTCCGACCGCCACCCAGGACCTTGGTTCCGACCGCCACCCCGGACCTTGGTTCCGACCGGCACCCCGGACCTTGGTTCCGTCCAGCACCTCGGACCTTGGCTCAGAACGCTACCCCATACCTTGATTCCGAGCGCCACCCCGGACCTCGGTTCCGACCGCCACCCCGGACCTCGGTTCCGACCGCCAGCCCGGACCACGGTTCCGACCGCCGCCCCGGACCTTGGTTCCGACCGCCGCCCCGGACCTTGGTTCCGACCGCCGACCCGGACCTTGGTTCCGACCGCCGCCCCGGACCTTGGTTCCGACCGCCCCCCCGGACCTTGGTTCCGACCGCCGCCCCGGACCTTGGTTCCGACCGCCGCCCCGGACCTTGGTTCCGACCGCCGCCCCGGACCTTGGTTCCGACCGCCGCCCCGGACCTTGGTTCCGACCGCCACCCCGGACCTTGGGTTCTGACCGTCACCCCAGACCTTGGTTCCGACCGCCACCACGGAACGTGGTTCAGACCGCCACCCCTGACATTGGTTCCGACCGCGATCCCGGACCTTCGTTCCGACCGCCAGCCCGGATCTTGGTTCCGACCGCCACGCCGGACCTTGGTCCCGACCGCCACCCCGGACCTTGGTCCCGACCGCCGCCCCGGACCTTGGTCCCGACCGCCGCCCCGGACCTTGGTCCCGACCGCCGCCCCGGACCTTGGTCCCGACCGCCGCCCCGGACCTTGGTCCCGACCGCCGCCCCGGACCTTGGTCCCGACCGCCGCCCCGGACCTTGGTCCCGACCGCCGCCCCGGACCTTGGTCCCGACCGCCGCCCCGGACCTTGGTCGGGACAGCCGCCCCGGACCTTGGTTCCGACAGCCGCCCCGGACCTTGGTTCCGACCGCCGCCCCGGACCTTGGTTCCGACAGCCGCCCCGGACCTTGGTTCCGACCGCCGCCCCGGACCTTGGTTCCGACCGCCGCCCCGGACCTTGGTTCCGACCGCCGCCCCGGACCTTGGTTCCGACCGCCGCCCCGGACCTTGGTTCCGACCGCCGCCCCGGACCTTGGTTCCGACCGCCGCCCCGGACCTTGGTTCCGACCGCCGCCCCGGACCTTGGTTCCGACCGCCGCCCCGGACCTTGGTTCCGACCGCCGCCCCGGACCTTGGTTCCGACCGCCGCCCCGGACCTTGGTTCCGACCGCCGCCCCGGACCTTGGTTCCGACCGCCGCCCCGGACCTTGGTTCCGACCGCCGCCCCGGACCTTGGTTCCGACCGCCGCCCCGGACCTTGGTTCCGACCGCCGCCCCGGACCTTGGTTCCGACCGCCGCCCCGGACCTTGGTTCCGACCGCCGCCCCGGACCTTGGTTCCGACCGCCGCCCCGGACCTTGGTTCCGACCGCCGCCCCGGACCTTGGTTCCGACCGCCGCCCCGGACCTTGGTTCCGACCGCCACCCCGGACCTTGGTCCCGACCGCCACCCCGGACCTTGGTCCCGACCGCCACCCCGGACCTTGGTCCCGACCGCCACCCCGGACCTTGGTCCCGACCGCCACCCCGGACCTTGGTCCCGACCGCCACCCCGGACCTTGGTCCCGACCGCCAGCCCGGACCTTGGTCCCGAATGCCAGCCCGGACCTTGGTACCGACCGCCACCCCGGACCTTGGTTCTGACCGCCACCTCCACCTTTGTTCCGACCGCCACCCAGGACCTTGGTTCCGATCGCCACCCAGGACCTTGGTTCCGACCGCCACCCAGGACCTTGGTTCCGACCGCCACCCAGGACCTTGGTTCCGACCGCCACCCCGGACCTTGGTTCCGACCGGCACCCCGGACCTTGGTTCCGTCCAGCACCTCGGACCTTGGCTCAGAACGCTACCCCATACCTTGATTCCGAGCGCCACCCCGGACCTCGGTTCCGACCGCCACCCCGGACCTCGGTTCCGACCGCCAGCCCGGACCACGGTTCCGACCGCCAGCCCGGACCTTGGTTCCGACCGCCACGCCGGACATTGGTTCCGACCGCCACCCCGGACCTTGGTTCCGACTGCCACATCGGACCTTGGGATCTGACCGCCACCTCGGTCATTGTTTCCGACCGCCACCCCGGACCTTGGTTCCTACCGCCACCCCGGACCTTGGTTCCGACCACCACTTCGGACCATGGTTCCGACCGCCACCACGGACCTTGGTCCCGACCGCCACCCCGGACCTTGGTTCCGACCGCCACCCCGGACCTTGGTTCCGACCGCCACCCCGGACCTTGGTTCCGACCGCCACCCCGGACCTTGGTTCCGAATGCCACCCGGGACCTTGGTTCCGACCGGCACCCCGGACCTTGGTTCCGACCGGCGCCCCGGACCTTGGTTCCGACCACCACCCAGGAGCTCGGTTCCGAACGCCAACCCGGACCTTGTTTCCAACTGCCCCCACGGACTTTGGTTCCGACGCTACCCCGGACCTTGGTTCCGACCGCCACCCGGGACCTTGGTTCCGTCCGCCACACGGGACCTTGGTTCTGACTGCCACCCCGGACCTCGGTTCCGACCGCCACCACGGACCTTGGTTCCGACCACCACCTCGGACTTTGGTTCCGACCACCTACTAGGACATTGGTTCTGACCGCCACCCCGGACCTTGGTTCCGACCGCAACACCAGACCATCGTTCCGAACGCCACCCCGGACCTTGGATGCGACCGCCACCCCGGACCTTGGTTGCGACCGCCACCCGGACCTTGGTTCCGACCGCCACCCCGGACCATGGTTCCGACCGCCACCCCGGACCTTGGGTTCTGACCGTCACCCCGGACCTTGGTTCCGACCGCCACCACGGAACGTGGTTCCGACCGCCACCCCTGACATTGGTTCCGACCGCGATCCCGGACCTTCGTTCCGACCGCCAGCCCGGATCTTGGTTCCGACCGCCACGCCGGACCTTGGTCCCGACCGCCACACCGGACCTTGGTCCCGACCGCCACCCCGGACCTTGGTCCCGACCGCCGCCCCGGACCTTGGACCCGACCGCCACCCCGGACCTTGGTCCCGACCGCCGCCCCGGACCTTGGTCCCGACCGCCGCCCCGGACCTTGGTTCCGACCGCCGCCCCGGACCTTGGTTCCGACCGCCGCCCCGGACCTTGGTTCCGACCGCCGCCCCGGACCTTGGTTCCGACCGCCGCCCCGGACCTTGGTTCCGACCGCCGCCCCGGACCTTGGTTCCGACCGCCGCCCCGGACCTTGGTTCCGACCGCCGCCCCGGACCTTGGTTCCGACCGCCGCCCCGGACCTTGGTTCCGACCGCCGCCCCGGACCTTGGTTCCGACCGCCGCCCCGGACCTTGGTTCCGACCGCCGCCCCGGACCTTGGTTCCGACCGCCGCCCCGGACCTTGGTTCCGACCGCCGCCCCGGACCTTGGTTCCGACCGCCGCCCCGGACCTTGGTTCCGACCGCCGCCCCGGACCTTGGTTCCGACCGCCGCCCCGCACCTTGGTTCCGACCGCCGCCCCGCACCTTGGTTCCGACCGCCGCCCCGGACCTTGGTTCCGACCGCCGCCCCGGACCTTGGTCCCGACCGCCGCCCCGGACCTTGGTCCCGACCGCCGCCCCGGACCTTGGTCCCGACCGCCGCCCCGGACCTTGGTCCCGACCGCCGCCCCGGACCTTGGTCCCGACCGCCACCCCGGACCTTGGTCCCGACCGCCTCCCCGGACCTTGGTCCCGACCGCCACCCCGGACCTTGGTCCCGACCGCCACCCCGGACCTTGGTCCCGACCGCCACCCCGGACCTTGGTCCCGACCGCCACCCCGGACCTTGGTCCCGACCGCCACCCCGGACCTTGGTCCCGACCGCCACCCCGGACCTTGGTCCCGACCGCCACGCCGGACCTTGGTCCCGACCGCCACCCCGGACCTTGGTCCCGACCGCCACCCCGGACCTTGGTCCCGACCGCCACCCCGGACCTTGGTCCCGACCGCCACCCCGGACCTTGGTCCCGACCGCCACCCCGGACCTTGGTCCCGACCGCCACCCCGGACCTTGGTCCCGACCGCCACCCCGGACCTTGGTCCCGACCGCCAGCCCGGACCTTGGTCCCGAATGCCAGCCCGGACCTTGGTACCGACCGCCACCCCGGACCTTGGTTCTGACCGCCACCTCCACCTTTGTTCCGACCGCCACCCAGGACCTTGGTTCCGATCGCCACCCAGGACCTTGGTTCCGACCGCCACCCAGGACCTTGGTTCCGACCGCCACCCCGGACCTTGGTTCCGACCGGCACCCCGGACCTTGGTTCCGTCCAGCACCTCGGACCTTGGCTCAGAACGCTACCCCATACCTTGATTCCGAGCGCCACCCCGGACCTCGGTTCCGACCGCCACCCCGGACCTCGGTTCCGACCGCCAGCCCGGACCTTGGTTCCGACCGCCAGCCCGGACCTTGGTTCCGACCGCCACACCGGACGTTGGTTCCGAGCACCACCCCGGACGTTGGTTCCGAGCGCCACCCCGGACGTTGGTTCCGACCGCCACCCCGGACGTTGGTTCCGACCGCCACCCCGGACGTTGGTTCCGACCGCCACCCCGGACCTTGTTTCCGACCGCCACCCCGGACCTTGTTTCCGACCGCCACCCCGGACCTTGGTTCCGACCGCCACGTCGGACCTTTGTTCCGAACGCGAACCCGGACTTTGGTTCCGCCCGCCACCCCGGATCTTGGTTCCGACCGCCAGCCCGAACCTTGGATCGGACCGCCACCCCGATACTTGGTTCCGACCGCCACCCCGGACCTTGGTTCCGATCGCCACGCCGGACCGTGGTATCGACTGCCCCCCCGGATTTTGGTACCGACTGCCACCCCGGACCTTCGTTCTGACCACCACCTCGGACCTTGGTTCTGACCGCCACCTCCACCTTTGTTCCGACCGCCACACCGGACCTTGGTTCCGACCGCCACCCAGGACCTTGGTTCCGACCGCCACCCCGGACCTTGGTTCCGACGGCACCCCGGATCTTGGTTCCGTCCACCACCTCGGACCTTGGCTCAGAACGGTACCCCGGACCTTGGTTCCAACCGCCACCCCGGACCTTGGTTCCGACCGCCACCCCGGACCTTGGTTCCGACCGCCAGCCCAGACCTTGGTTCGACCGCCAGCTCGGACCTTGGTTTGGACCGCCACCCTGGGACGTTGGTTCCGACCGCCACCCCGGACCTTGGTTCCGACCGCCACGCCAGACATTGGTTCCGACCGCCACCCTGGACCTTGGTTCCGACTGCCACATCGGACCTTGGGATCTGACCGCCACCTCGGTCATTGTTTCCGACCGCCACCCCGGACCTTGGTTCCGACCGCCAACCCGGACCTTGGTTCCGACCACCACTTCGGACCATGGTTCCGACCGCCACCACGGACCTTGGTCCCGACCGCCACCCCGGACCTGGGTTCCGACCGCCACCCCGGACCTTGGTTCCGACCGCCACCCCGGACCTTGGTTCCGACCGCCACCCCGGACCTTGGTTCCGAATGCCACCCGGGACCTTGGTTCCGACCGGCACCCCGGACCTTGGTTCCGACCGGCGCCCCGGACCTTGGTTCCGACCACCACCCAGGAGCTCGGTTCCGAACGCCAACCCGGACCTTGGTTCCAACTGCCCCCACGGACTTTGGTTCCGACGCTACCCCGGACCTTGGTTCCGACCGCCACCCGGGACCTTGGTTCCGTCCGCCACACGGGACCTTGGTTCTGACTGCCACCCCGGACCTCGGTTCCGACCGCCACCCCGGACCTTGGTTCCGACCACCACCTCGGACTTTGGTTCCGACCACCTACTAGGACATTGGTTCTGACCGCCACCCCGGACCTTGGTTCCGACCGCAACACCAGACCATCGTTCCGAACGCCACCCCGGACCTTGGATGCGACTGCCACCCCGGACCTTGGTTGCGACCGCCACCCGGACCTTGGTTCCGACCGCCACCCCGGACCTTGGTTCCGACCGCCACCCCGGACCTTGGGTTCTGACCGTCACCCCGGACCTTGGTTCCGACCGCCACCACGGAACGTGGTTCCGACCGCCGCCGCGGACCTTGGTCCCGACCGCCGCCCCGGACCTTGGTCCCGACCGCCGCCCCGGACCTTGGTCCCGACCGCCGCCCCGGACCTTGGTCCCAACCGCCGCCCCGGACCTTGGTCCCGACCGCCGCCCCGGACCTTGGTCCCGACCGCCGCCCCGGACCTTGGTCCCGACCGCCGCCCCGGACCTTGGTCCCGACCGCCGCCCCGGACCTTGGTCCCGACCGCCGCCCCGGACCTTGGTCCCGACCGCCGCCCCGGACCTTGGTCCCGACCGCCGCCCCGGACCTTGGTCGGGACAGCCGCCCCGGACCTTGGTTCCGACAGCCGCCCCGGACCTTGGTTCCGACCGCCGCCCCGGACCTTGGTTCCGACCGCCGCCCCGGACCTTGGTACCGACCGCCGACCCGGACCTTGGTTCCGACCGCCACCCCGGACCTTGGGTTCTGACCGTCACCCCGGACCTTGGTCCCGACCGCCACACCGGACCTTGGTTCCGACCGCCACCCCGGACCTTGGTTCCGACCGCCACCCCGGACCTTGGTTCCGACCGCCACCCCGGACCTTGGTTCCGAATGCCACCCGGGACCTTGGTTCCGACCGGCACCCCGGACCTTGGTTCCGACCGGCGCCCCGGACCTTGGTTCCGACCACCACCCAGGAGCTCGGTTCCGAACGCCAACCCGGACCTTGTTTCCAACTGCCCCCACGGACTTTGGTTCCGACGCTACCCCGGACCTTGGTTCCGACCGCCACCCGGGACCTTGGTTCCGTCCGCCACACGGGACCTTGGTTCTGACTGCCACCCCGGACCTCGGTTCCGACCGCCACCACGGACCTTGGTTCCGACCACCACCTCGGACTTTGGTTCCGACCACCTACTAGGACATTGGTTCTGACCGCCACCCCGGACCTTGGTTCCGACCGCAACACCAGACCATCGTTCCGAACGCCACCCCGGACCTTGGATGCGACCGCCACCCCGGACCTTGGTTGCGACCGCCACCCGGACCTTGGTTCCGACCGCCACCCCGGACCTTGGTTCCGACCGCCACCCCGGACCTTGGGTTCTGACCGTCACCCCGGACCTTGGTTCCGACCGCCACCACGGAACGTGGTTCCGACCGCCACCCCTGACATTGGTTCCGACCGCGATCCCGGACCTTCGTTCCGACCGCCAGCCCGGATCTTGGTTCCGACCGCCACGCCGGACCTTGGTCCCGACCGCCACACCGGACCTTGGTCCCGACCGCCACCCCGGACCTTGGTCCCGACCGCCGCCCCGGACCTTGGACCCGACCGCCACCCCGGACCTTGGTCCCGACCGCCGCCCCGGACCTTGGTCCCGACCGCCGCCCCGGACCTTGGTTCCGACCGCCGCCCCGGACCTTGGTTCCGACCGCCGCCCCGGACCTTGGTTCCGACCGCCGCCCCGGACCTTGGTTCCGACCGCCGCCCCGGACCTTGGTTCCGACCGCCGCCCCGGACCTTGGTTCCGACCGCCGCCCCGGACCTTGGTTCCGACCGCCGCCCCGGACCTTGGTTCCGACCGCCGCCCCGGACCTTGGTTCCGACCGCCGCCCCGGACCTTGGTTCCGACCGCCGCCCCGGACCTTGGTTCCGACCGCCGCCCCGGACCTTGGTTCCGACCGCCGCCCCGGACCTTGGTTCCGACCGCCGCCCCGGACCTTGGTTCCGACCGCCGCCCCGGACCTTGGTTCCGACCGCTGCCCCGGACCTTGGTTCCGACCGCCGCCCCGCACCTTGGTTCCGACCGCCGCCCCGCACCTTGGTTCCGACCGCCGCCCCGGACCTTGGTTCCGACCGCCGCCCCGGACCTTGGTCCCGACCGCCGCCCCGGACCTTGGTCCCGACCGCCGCCCCGGACCTTGGTCCCGACCGCCGCCCCGGACCTTGGTCCCGACCGCCGCCCCGGACCTTGGTCCCGACCGCCTCCCCGGACCTTGGTCCCGACCGCCTCCCCGGACCTTGGTCCCGACCGCCACCCCGGACCTTGGTCCCGACCGCCACCCCGGACCTTGGTCCCGACCGCCACCCCGGACCTTGGTCCCGACCGCCACCCCGGACCTTGGTCCCGACCGCCACACCGGACCTTGGTCCCGACCGCCACCCCGGACCTTGGTCCCGACCGCCACCCCGGACCTTGGTCCCGACCGCCACCCCGGACCTTGGTCCCGACCGCCACCCCGGACCTTGGTCCCGACCGCCACCCCGGACCTTGGTCCCGACCGCCACCCCGGACCTTGGTCCCGACCGCCACCCCGGACCTTGGTCCCGACCGCCACCCCGGACCTTGGTCCCGACCGCCACCCCGGACCTTGGTCCCGACCGCCAGCCCGGACCTTGGTCCCGAATGCCAGCCCGGACCTTGGTACCGACCGCCACCCCGGACCTTGGTTCTGACCGCCACCTCCACCTTTGTTCCGACCGCCACCCAGGACCTTGGTTCCGATCGCCACCCAGGACCTTGGTTCCGACCGCCACCCAGGACCTTGGTTCCGACCGCCACCCCGGACCTTGGTTCCGACCGGCACCCCGGACCTTGGTTCCGTCCAGCACCTCGGACCTTGGCTCAGAACGCTACCCCATACCTTGATTCCGAGCGCCACCCCGGACCTCGGTTCCGACCGCCACCCCGGACCTCGGTTCCGACCGCCAGCCCGGACCTTGGTTCCGACCGCCAGCCCGGACCTTGGTTCCGACCGCCACACCGGACGTTGGTTCCGAGCACCACCCCGGACGTTGGTTCCGAGCGCCACCCCGGACGTTGGTTCCGACCGCCACCCCGGACGTTGGTTCCGACCGCCACCCCGGACGTTGGTTCCGACCGCCACCCCGGACCTTGTTTCCGACCGCCACCCCGGACCTTGTTTCCGACCGCCACCCCGGACCTTGTTTCCGACCGCCACCCCGGACCTTGGTTCCGACCGCCACGTCGGACCTTTGTTCCGAACGCGAACCCGGACTTTGGTTCCGCCCGCCACCCCGGATCTTGGTTCCGACCGCCAGCCCGAACCTTGGATCGGACCGCCACCCCGATACTTGATTCCGACCGCCACCCCGGACCTTGGTTCCGATCGCCACGCCGGACCGTGGTATCGACTGCCCCCCCGGATTTTGGTACCGACTGCCACCCCGGACCTTCGTTCTGACCACCACCTCGGACCTTGGTTCTGACCGCCACCTCCACCTTTGTTCCGACCGCCACACCGGACCTTGGTTCCGACCGCCACCCAGGACCTTGGTTCCGACCGCCACCCCGGACCTTGGTTCCGACGGCACCCCGGATCTTGGTTCCGTCCACCACCTCGGACCTTGGCTCAGAACGGTACCCCGGACCTTGGTTCCAACCGCCACCCCGGACCTTGGTTCCGACCGCCACCCCGGACCTTGGTTCCGACCGCCAGCCCAGACCTTGGTTCGACCGCCAGCTCGGACCTTGGTTTGGACCGCCACCCTGGGACGTTGGTTCCGACCGCCACCCCGGACCTTGGTTCCGACCGCCACGCCAGACATTGGTTCCGACCGCCACCCTGGACCTTGGTTCCGACTGCCACATCGGACCTTGGGATCTGACCGCCACCTCGGTCATTGTTTCCGACCGCCACCCCGGACCTTGGTTCCGACCGCCAACCCGGACCTTGGTTCCGACCACCACTTCGGACCATGGTTCCGACCGCCACCACGGACCTTGGTCCCGACCGCCACCCCGGACCTGGGTTCCGACCGCCACCCCGGACCTTGGTTCCGACCGCCACCCCGGACCTTGGTTCCGACCGCCACCCCGGACCTTGGTTCCGAATGCCACCCGGGACCTTGGTTCCGACCGGCACCCCGGACCTTGGTTCCGACCGGCGCCCCGGACCTTGGTTCCGACCACCACCCAGGAGCTCGGTTCCGAACGCCAACCCGGACCTTGGTTCCAACTGCCCCCACGGACTTTGGTTCCGACGCTACCCCGGACCTTGGTTCCGACCGCCACCCGGGACCTTGGTTCCGTCCGCCACACGGGACCTTGGTTCTGACTGCCACCCCGGACCTCGGTTCCGACCGCCACCCCGGACCTTGGTTCCGACCACCACCTCGGACTTTGGTTCCGACCACCTACTAGGACATTGGTTCTGACCGCCACCCCGGACCTTGGTTCCGACCGCAACACCAGACCATCGTTCCGAACGCCACCCCGGACCTTGGATGCGACTGCCACCCCGGACCTTGGTTGCGACCGCCACCCGGACCTTGGTTCCGACCGCCACCCCGGACCTTGGTTCCGACCGCCACCCCGGACCTTGGGTTCTGACCGTCACCCCGGACCTTGGTTCCGACCGCCACCACGGAACGTGGTTCCGACCGCCGCCGCGGACCTTGGTCCCGACCGCCGCCCCGGACCTTGGTCCCGACCGCCGCCCCGGACCTTGGTCCCGACCGCCGCCCCGGACCTTGGTCCCGACCGCCGCCCCGGACCTTGGTCCCGACCGCCGCCCCGGACCTTGGTCCCGACCGCCGCCCCGGACCTTGGTCCCGACCGCCGCCCCGGACCTTGGTCCCGACCGCCGCCCCGGACCTTGGTCCCGACCGCCGCCCCGGACCTTGGTCCCGACCGCCGCCCCGGACCTTGGTCCCGACCGCCGCCCCGGACCTTGGTCGGGACAGCCGCCCCGGACCTTGGTTCCGACAGCCGCCCCGGACCTTGGTTCCGACCGCCGCCCCGGACCTTGGTTCCGACCGCCGCCCCGGACCTTGGTTCCGACCGCCGACCCGGACCTTGGTTCCGACCGCCGCCCCGGACCTTGGTTCCGACCGCCGCCCCGGACCTTGGTTCCGACCGCCGCCCCGGACCTTGGTTCCGACCGCCGCCCCGGACCTTGGTTCCGACCGCCGCCCCGGACCTTGGTTCCGACCGCCGCCCCGGACCTTGGTTCCGACCGCCGCCCCGGACCTTGGTTCCGACCGCCGCCCCGGACCTTGGTTCCGACCGCCGCCCCGGACCTTGGTTCCGACCGCCGCCCCGGACCTTGGTTCCGACCGCCGCCCCGGACCTTGGTCCCGACCGCCAGCCCGGACCTTGGTCCCGAATGCCAGCCCGGACCTTGGTACCGACCGCCACCCCGGACCTTGGTTCTGACCGCCACCTCCACCTTTGTTCCGACCGCCACCCAGGACCTTGGTTCCGATCGCCACCCAGGACCTTGGTTCCGACCGCCACCCAGGACCTTGGTTCCGACCGCCACCCAGGACCTTGGTTCCGACCGCCACCCCGGACCTTGGTTCCGACCGGCACCCCGGACCTTGGTTCCGTCCAGCACCTCGGACCTTGGCTCAGAACGCTACCCCATACCTTGATTCCGAGCGCCACCCCGGACCTCGGTTCCGACCGCCACCCCGGACCTCGGTTCCGACCGCCAGCCCGGACCTCGGTTCCGACCGCCAGCCCGGACCTTGGTTCCGACCGCCACGCCGGACATTGGTTCCGACCGCCACCCCGGACCTTGGTTCCGACTGCCACATCGGACCTTGGGATCTGACCGCCACCTCGGTCATTGTTTCCGACCGCCACCCCGGACCTTGGTTCCTACCGCCACCCCGGACCTTGGTTCCGACCACCACTTCGGACCATGGTTCCGACCGCCACCACGGACCTTGGTCCCGACCGCCACCCCGGACCTTGGTTCCGACCGCCACCCCGGACCTTGGTTCCGACCGCCACCCCGGACCTTGGTTCCGACCGCCACCCCGGACCTTGGTTCCGAATGCCACCCGGGACCTTGGTTCCGACCGGCACCCCGGACCTTGGTTCCGACCGGCGCCCCGGACCTTGGTTCCGACCACCACCCAGGAGCTCGGTTCCGAACGCCAACCCGGACCTTGTTTCCAACTGCCCCCACGGACTTTGGTTCCGACGCTACCCCGGACCTTGGTTCCGACCGCCACCCGGGACCTTGGTTCCGTCCGCCACACGGGACCTTGGTTCTGACTGCCACCCCGGACCTCGGTTCCGACCGCCACCACGGACCTTGGTTCCGACCACCACCTCGGACTTTGGTTCCGACCACCTACTAGGACATTGGTTCTGACCGCCACCCCGGACCTTGGTTCCGACCGCAACACCAGACCATCGTTCCGAACGCCACCCCGGACCTTGGATGCGACCGCCACCCCGGACCTTGGTTGCGACCGCCACCCGGACCTTGGTTCCGACCGCCACCCCGGACCTTGGTTCCGACCGCCACCCCGGACCTTGGGTTCTGACCGTCACCCCGGACCTTGGTTCCGACCGCCACCACGGAACGTGGTTCCGACCGCCACCCCTGACATTGGTTCCGACCGCGATCCCGGACCTTCGTTCCGACCGCCAGCCCGGATCTTGGTTCCGACCGCCACGCCGGACCTTGGTCCCGACCGCCACACCGGACCTTGGTCCCGACCGCCACCCCGGACCTTGGTCCCGACCGCCGCCCCGGACCTTGGACCCGACCGCCACCCCGGACCTTGGTCCCGACCGCCGCCCCGGACCTTGGTCCCGACCGCCGCCCCGGACCTTGGTCCCGACCGCCGCCCCGGACCTTGGTTCCGACCGCCGCCCCGGACCTTGGTTCCGACCGCCGCCCCGGACCTTGGTTCCGACCGCCGCCCCGGACCTTGGTTCCGACCGCCGCCCCGGACCTTGGTTCCGACCGCCGCCCCGGACCTTGGTTCCGACCGCCGCCCCGGACCTTGGTTCCGACCGCCGCCCCGGACCTTGGTTCCGACCGCCGCCCCGGACCTTGGTTCCGACCGCCGCCCCGGACCTTGGTTCCGACCGCCGCCCCGGACCTTGGTTCCGACCGCCGCCCCGGACCTTGGTTCCGACCGCCGCCCCGGACCTTGGTTCCGACCGCCGCCCCGGACCTTGGTTCCGACCGCCGCCCCGGACCTTGGTTCCGACCGCCGCCCCGGACCTTGGTTCCGACCGCCGCCCCGCACCTTGGTTCCGACCGCCGCCCCGCACCTTGGTTCCGACCGCCGCCCCGGACCTTGGTTCCGACCGCCGCCCCGGACCTTGGTCCCGACCGCCGCCCCGGACCTTGGTCCCGACCGCCGCCCCGGACCTTGGTCCCGACCGCCGCCCCGGACCTTGGTCCCGACCGCCGCCCCGGACCTTGGTCCCGACCGCCACCCCGGACCTTGGTCCCGACCGCCTCCCCGGACCTTGGTCCCGACCGCCACCCCGGACCTTGGTCCCGACCGCCACCCCGGACCTTGGTCCCGACCGCCACCCCGGACCTTGGTCCCGACCGCCACCCCGGACCTTGGTCCCGACCGCCACCACGGACCTTGGTCCCGACCGCCACCCCGGACCTTGGTCCCGACCGCCACCCCGGACCTTGGTCCCGACCGCCACCCCGGACCTTGGTCCCGACCGCCACCCCGGACCTTGGTCCCGACCGCCACCCCGGACCTTGGTCCCGACCGCCACCCCGGACCTTGGTCCCGACCGCCACCCCGGACCTTGGTCCCGACCGCCACCCCGGACCTTGGTCCCGACCGCCACCCCGGACCTTGGTCCCGACCGCCACCCCGGACCTTGGTCCCGACCGCCAGCCCGGACCTTGGTCCCGAATGCCAGCCCGGACCTTGGTACCGACCGCCACCCCGGCCCTTGGTTCTGACCGCCACCTCCACCTTTGTTCCGACCGCCACCCAGGACCTTGGTTCCGATCGCCACCCAGGACCTTGGTTCCGACCGCCACCCAGGACCTTGGTTCCGACCGCCACCCCGGACCTTGGTTCCGACCGGCACCCCGGACCTTGGTTCCGTCCAGCACCTCGGACCTTGGCTCAGAACGCTACCCCATACCTTGATTCCGAGCGCCACCCCGGACCTCGGTTCCGACCGCCACCCCGGACCTCGGTTCCGACCGCCAGCCCGGACCTTGGTTCCGACCGCCAGCCCGGACCTTGGTTCCGACCGCCACACCGGACGTTGGTTCCGAGCGCCACCCCGGACGTTGGTTCCGAGCGCCACCCCGGACGTTGGTTCCGACCGCCACCCCGGACGTTGGTTCCGACCGCCACCCCGGACGTTGGTTCCGACCGCCACCCCGGACCTTGTTTCCGACCGCCACCCCGGACCTTGTTTCCGACCGCCACCCCGGACCTTGTTTCCGACCGCCACCCCGGACCTTGGTTCCGACCGCCACGTCGGACCTTTGTTCCGAACGCGAACCCGGACTTTGGTTCCGCCCGCCACCCCGGATCTTGGTTCCGACCGCCAGCCCGAACCTTGGATCGGACCGCCACCCCGATACTTGGTTCCGACCGCCACCCCGGACCTTGGTTCCGATCGCCACGCCGGACCGTGGTATCGACTGCCCCCCCGGATTTTGGTACCGACTGCCACCCCGGACCTTCGTTCTGACCACCACCTCGGACCTTGGTTCTGACCGCCACCTCCACCTTTGTTCCGACCGCCACCCCGGACCTTGGTTCCGACCACCACCCAGGACCTTGGTTCCGACCGCCACCCCGGACCTTGGTTCCGACGGCACCCCGGATCTTGGTTCCGTCCACCACCTCGGACCTTGGCTCAGAACGGTACCCCGGACCTTGGTTCCAACCGCCACCCCGGACCTTGGTTCCGACCGCCACCCCGGACCTTGGTTCCGACCGCCAGCCCAGACCTTGGTTCGACCGCCAGCTCGGACCTTGGTTTGGACCGCCACCCTGGGACGTTGGTTCCGACCGCCACCCCGGACCTTGGTTCCGACCGCCACGCCAGACATTGGTTCCGACCGCCACCCTGGACCTTGGTTCCGACTGCCACATCGGACCTTGGGATCTGACCGCCACCTCGGTCATTGTTTCCGACCGCCACCCCGGACCTTGGTTCCGACCGCCAACCCGGACCTTGGTTCCGACCACCACTTCGGACCATGGTTCCGACCGCCACCACGGACCTTGGTCCCGACCGCCACCCCGGACCTGGGTTCCGACCGCCACCCCGGACCTTGGTTCCGACCGCCACCCCGGACCTTGGTTCCGACCGCCACCCCGGACCTTGGTTCCGAATGCCACCCGGGACCTTGGTTCCGACCGGCACCCCGGACCTTGGTTCCGACCGGCGCCCCGGACCTTGGTTCCGACCACCACCCAGGAGCTCGGTTCCGAACGCCAACCCGGACCTTGGTTCCAACTGCCCCCACGGACTTTGGTTCCGACGCTACCCCGGACCTTGGTTCCGACCGCCACCCGGGACCTTGGTTCCGTCCGCCACACGGGACCTTGGTTCTGACTGCCACCCCGGACCTCGGTTCCGACCGCCACCCCGGACCTTGGTTCCGACCACCACCTCGGACTTTGGTTCCGACCACCTACTAGGACATTGGTTCTGACCGCCACCCCGGACCTTGGTTCCGACCGCAACACCAGACCATCGTTCCGAACGCCACCCCGGACCTTGGATGCGACTGCCACCCCGGACCTTGGTTGCGACCGCCACCCGGACCTTGGTTCCGACCGCCACCCCGGACCTTGGTTCCGACCGCCACCCCGGACCTTGGGTTCTGACCGTCACCCCGGACCTTGGTTCCGACCGCCACCACGGAACGTGGTTCCGACCGCCGCCCCGGACCTTGGTCCCGACCGCCGCCCCGGACCTTGGTCCCGACCGCCGCCCCGGACCTTGGTCCCGACCGCCGCCCCGGACCTTGGTCCCGACCGCCGCCCCGGACCTTGGTCCCGACCGCCGCCCCGGACCTTGGTCCCGACCGCCGCCCCGGACCTTGGTCCCGACCGCCGCCCCGGACCTTGGTCCCGACCGCCGCCCCGGACCTTGGTCCCGACCGCCGCCCCGGACCTTGGTCCCGACCGCCGCCCCGGACCTTGGTCCCGACCGCCGCCCCGGACCTTGGTCCCGACCGCCGCCCCGGACCTTGGTCCCGACCGCCGCCCCGGACCTTGGTCCCGACCGCCGCCCCGGACCTTGGTCCCGACCGCCGCCCCGGACCTTGGTCCCGACCGCCGCCCCGGACCTTGGTCCCGACCGCCGCCCCGGACCTTGGTCCCGACCGCCGCCCCGGACCTTGGTCCCGACCGCCGCCCCGGACCTTGGTCCCGACCGCCGCCCCGGACCTTGGTCCCGACCGCCGCCCCGGACCTTGGTCCCGACCGCCGCCCCGGACCTTGGTCCCGACCGCCGCCCCGGACCTTGGTCCCGACCGCCGCCCCGGACCTTGGTCCCGACCGCCGCCCCGGACCTTGGTCCCGACCGCCGCCCCGGACCTTGGTCCCGACCGCCGCCCCGGACCTTGGTCCCGACCGCCGCCCCGGACCTTGGTCCCGACCGCCGCCCCGGACCTTGGTCCCGACCGCCGCCCCGGACCTTGGTCCCGACCGCCGCCCCGGACCTTGGTCCCGACCGCCGCCCCGGACCTTGGTCCCGACCGCCGCCCGGACCTTGGTCCCGACCGCCGCCCCGGACCTTGGTCCCGACCGCCGCCCCGGACCTTGGTCCCGACCGCCGCCCCGGACCTTGGTCCCGACCGCCGCCCCGGACCTTGGTCCCGACCGCCGCCCCGGACCTTGGTCCCGACCGCCGCCCCGGACCTTGGTCCCGACAGCCGCCCCGGACCTTGGTCCCGACCGCCGCCCCGGACCTTGGTCCCGACCGCCGCCCCGGACCTTGGTCCCGACCGCCGCCCCGGACCTTGGTCCCGACCGCCGCCCCGGACCTTGGTCCCGACCGCCGCCCCGGACCTTGGTCCCGACCGCCGCCCCGGACCTTGGTCCCGACCGCCGCCCCGAACCTTGGTCCCGACCGCCGCCCCGGACCTTGGTCCCGACCGCCGCCCCGGACCTTGGTCCCGACCGCCGCCCCGGACCTTGGTCCCGACCGCCGCCCCGGACCTTGGTCCCGACCGCCGCCCCGGACCTTGGTCCCGACCGCCGCCCCGGACCTTGGTCCCGACCGCCGCCCCGGACCTTGGTCCCGACCGCCGCCCCGGACCTTGGTCCCGACCGCCGCCCCGGACCTTGGTCCCGACCGCCGCCCCGGACCTTCGTTCCGACCGCCGCCCCGGACCTTGGTCCCGACCGCCGCCCCGGACCTTGGTCCCGACCGCCGCCCCGGACCTTGGTCCCGACCGCCGCCCCGGACCTTGGTCCCGACCGCCGCCCCGGACCTTGGTCCCGACCGCCGCCCCGGACCTTGGTCCCGACCGCCGCCCCGGACCTTGGTCCCGACCGCCGCCCCGGACCTTGGTCCCGACCGCCGCCCCGGACCTTGGTTCCGAACGCCGCCCCGGACCTTGGTTCCGACCGCCGCCCCGGACCTTGGTTCCGACCGCCGCCCCGGACCTTGGTTCCGACCGCCGCCCCGGACCTTGGTTCCGACCGCCGCCCCGGACCTTGGTTCCGACCGCCGCCCCGGACCTTGGTTCCGACCGCCGCCCCGGACCTTGGTTCCGACCGCCGCCCCGGACCTTGGTTCCGACCGCCGCCCCGGACCTTGGTTCCGACTGCCTCATCGGACCTTGGGATCTGACCGCCACCTCGGTCATTGTTTCCGACCGCCACCCCGGACCTTGGTTCCGACCGCCACCCCGGACCTTGGTTCCGACCGCCACTTCGGACCATGGTTCCGACCGCAACACCAGACCATCGTTCCGAACGCCACCCCGGACCTTGGATGCGACCGCCACCCCGGACCTTGGTTGCGACCGCCACCCGGACCTTGGTTCCGACCGCCACCCCGGACCTTGGTTCCGACCGCCACCCGGGACCTTGGGTTCTGACCGTCACCCCGGACCTTGGTTCCGACCGCCACCACGGAACGTGGTTCCGACCGCCACCCCTGACATTGGTTCCGACCGCGATCCCGGACCTTCGTTCCGACCGCCAGCCCGGATCTTGGTTCCGACCGCCACGCCGGACCTTGGTCCCGACCGCCACACCGGACCTTGGTCCCGACCGCCACCCCGGACCTTGGTCCCGACCGCCGCCCCGGACCTTGGACCCGACCGCCACCCCGGACCTTGGTCCCGACCGCCGCCCCGGACCTTGGTCCCGACCGCCGCCCCGGACCTTGGTTCCGACCGCCGCCCCGGACCTTGGTTCCGACCGCCGCCCCGGACCTTGGTTCCGACCGCCGCCCCGGACCTTGGTTCCGACCGCCGCCCCGGACCTTGGTTCCGACCGCCGCCCCGGACCTTGGTTCCGACCGCCGCCCCGGACCATGGTTCCGACCGCAACACCAGACCATCGTTCCGAACGCCACCCCGGACCTTGGATGCGACCGCCACCCCGGACCTTGGTTGCGACCGCCACCCGGACCTTGGTTCCGACCGCCACCCCGGACCTTGGTTCCGACCGCCACCCCGGACCTTGGGTTCTGACCGTCACCCCGGACCTTGGTTCCGACCGCCACCACGGAACGTGGTTCCGACCGCCACCCCTGACATTGGTTCCGACCGCGATCCCGGACCTTCGTTCCGACCGCCAGCCCGGATCTTGGTTCCGACCGCCACGCCGGACCTTGGTCCCGACCGCCACACCGGACCTTGGTCCCGACCGCCACCCCGGACCTTGGTCCCGACCGCCGCCCCGGACCTTGGACCCGACCGCCACCCCGGACCTTGGTCCCGACCGCCGCCCCGGACCTTGGTCCCGACCGCCGCCCCGGACCTTGGTTCCGACCGCCGCCCCGGACCTTGGTTCCGACCGCCGCCCTGGACCGTGGTTCCGACCGCCGCCCCGGACCTTGGTTCCGACCGCCGCCCCGGACCTTGGTTCCGACCGCCGCCCCGGACCTTGGTTCCGACCGCCGCCCCGGACCTTGGTTCCGACCGCCGCCCCGGACCTTGGTTCCGACCGCCGCCCCGGACCTTGGTTCCGACCGCCGCCCCGGACCTTGGTTCCGACCGCCGCCCCGGACCTTGGTTCCGACCGCCGCCCCGGACCTTGGTTCCGACCGCCGCCCCGCACCTTGGTTCCGACCGTCGCCCCGCACCTTGGTTCCGACCGCCGCCCCGGACCTTGGTCCCGACCGCCGCCCCGGACCTTGGTCCCGACCGCCGCCCCGGACCTTGGTCCCGACCGCCGCCCCGGACCTTGGTCCCGACCGCCGCCCCGGACCTTGGTCCCGACCGCCGCCCCGGACCTTGGTCCCGACCGCCACCCCGGACCTTGGTCCCGACCGCCTCCCCGGACCTTGGTCCCGACCGCCACCCCGGACCTTGGTCCCGACCGCCACCCCGGACCTTGGTCCCGACCGCCACCCCGGACCTTGGTCCCGACCGCCACCCCGGACCTTGGTCCCGACCGCCACCCCGGACCTTGGTCCCGACAGCCACCCCGGACCTTGGTCCCGACCGCCACCCCGGACCTTGGTCCCGACCGCCACCCCGGACCTTGGTCCCGACCGCCACCCCGGACCTTGGTCCCGACCGCCACCCCGGACCTTGGTCCCGACCGCCACCCCGGACCTTGGTCCCGACCGCCACCCCGGACCTTGGTCCCGACCGCCACCCCGGACCTTGGTTCCGACCGCCACCCCGGACCTTGGTTCCGACGGCACCCCGGATCTTGGTTCCGTCCACCACCTCGGACCTTGGCTCAGAACGGTACCCCGGACCTTGGTTCCAACCGCCACCCCGGACCTTGGTTCCGACCGCCACCCCGGACCTTGGTTCCGACCGCCAGCCCAGACCTTGGTTCGACCGCCAGCTCGGACCTTGGTTTGGACCGCCACCCTGGGACGTTGGTTCCGACCGCCACCCCGGACCTTGGTTCCGACCGCCACGCCAGACATTGGTTCCGACCGCCACCCTGGACCTTGGTTCCGACTGCCACATCGGACCTTGGGATCTGACCGCCACCTCGGTCATTGTTTCCGACCGCCACCCCGGACCTTGGTTCCGACCGCCAACCCGGACCTTGGTTCCGACCACCACTTCGGACCATGGTTCCGACCGCCACCACGGACCTTGGTCCCGACCGCCACCCCGGACCTTGGTTCCGACCGCCACCCCGGACCTTGGTTCCGACCGCCACCCCGGACCTTGGTTCCGACCGCCACCCCGGACCTTGGTTCCGAATGCCACCCGGGACCTTGGTTCCGACCGGCACCCCGGACCTTGGTTCCGACCGGCGCCCCGGACCTTGGTTCCGACCACCACCCAGGAGCTCGGTTCCGAACGCCAACCCGGACCTTGGTTCCAACTGCCCCCACGGACTTTGGTTCCGACGCTACCCCGGACCTTGGTTCCGACCGCCACCCGGGACCTTGGTTCCGTCCGCCACACGGGACCTTGGTTCTGACCGCCACCCCGGACCTCGGTTCCGACCGCCACCCCGGACCTTGGTTCCGACCACCACTTCGGACTTTGGTTCCGACCACCTACTAGGACATTGGTTCTGACCGCCACCCCGGACCTTGGTTCCGACCGCAACACCAGACCATCGTTCCGAACGCCACCCCGGACCTTGGAGGCGACTGCCACCCCGGACCTTGGTTGCGACCGCCACCCGGACCTTGGTTCCGACCGCCACCCCGGACCTTGGTTCCGACCGCCACCCCGGACCTTGGGTTCTGACCGTCACCCCGGACCTTGGTTCCGACCGCCACCACGGAACGTGGTTCCGACCGCCGCCCCGGACCTTGGTCCCGACCGCCGCCCCGGACCTTGGTCCCGACCGCCGCCCCGGACCTTGGTCCCGACCGCCGCCCCGGACCTTGGTCCCGACCGCCGCCCCGGACCTTGGTCCCGACCGCCGCCCCGGACCTTGGTCCCGACCGCCGCCCCGGACCTTGGTCCCGACCGCCGCCCCGGACCTTGGTCCCGACCGCCGCCCCGGACCTTGGTCCCGACCGCCGCCCCGGACCTTGGTCCCGACCGCCGCCCCGGACCTTGGTCCCGACCGCCGCCCCGGACCTTGGTCCCGACCGCCGCCCCGGACCTTGGTCCCGACCGCCGCCCCGGACCTTGGTCCCGACCGCCGCCCCGGACCTTGGTCCCGACCGCCGCCCCGGACCTTGGTCCCGACCGCCGCCCCGGACCTTGGTCCCGACCGCCGCCCCGGACCTTGGTCCCGACCGCCGCCCCGGACCTTGGTCCCGACCGCCGCCCCGGACCTTGGTCCCGACCGCCGCCCCGGACCTTGGTCCCGACCGCCGCCCCGGACCTTGGTCCCGACCGCCGCCCCGGACCTTGGTCCCGACCGCCGCCCCGGACCTTGGTCCCGACCGCCGCCCCGGACCTTGGTCCCGACCGCCGCCCCGGACCTTGGTCCCGACCGCCGCCCCGGACCTTGGTCCCGACCGCCGCCCCGGACCTTGGTCCCGACCGCCGCCCCGGACCTTGGTCCCGACCGCCGCCCCGGACCTTGGTCCCGACCGCCGCCCCGGACCTTGGTCCCGACCGCCGCCCCGGACCTTGGTCCCGACCGCCGCCCCGGACCTTGGTCCCGACCGCCGCCCCGGACCTTGGTCCCGACCGCCGCCCCGGACCTTGGTCCCGACCGCCGCCCCGGACCTTGGTCCCGACCGCCGCCCCGGACCTTGGTCCCGACCGCCGCCCCGGACCTTGGTCCCGACCGCCGCCCCGGACCTTGGTCCCGACCGCCGCCCCGGACCTTGGTCCCGACCGTCGCCCCGGACCTTGGTCCCGACCGCCGCCCCGGACCTTGGTCCCGACCGCCGCCCCGGACCTTGGTCCCGACAGCCGCCCCGGACCTTGGTCCCGACCGCCGCCCCGGACCTTGGTCCCGACCGCCGCCCCGGACCTTGGTCCCGACCGCCGCCCCGGACCTTGGTCCCGACCGCCGCCCCGGACCTTGGTCCCGACCGCCGCCCCGGACCTTGGTCCCGACCGCCGCCCCGGACCTTGGTCCCGACCGCCGCCCCGGACCTTGGTCCCGACCGCCGCCCCGGACATTGGTCCCGACCGCCGCCCCGGACCTTGGTCCCGACCGCCGCCCCGGACCATGGTCCCGACCGCCGCCCCGGACCTTGGTCCCGACCGCCGCCCCGGACCTTGGTCCCGACCGCCGCCCCGGACCTTGGTCCCGACCGCCGCCCCGGACCTTGGTCCCGACCGCCGCCCCGGACCTTGGTCCCGACCGCCGCCCCGGACCTTGGTCCCGACCGCCGCCCCGGACCTTGGTCCCGACCGCCGCCCCGGACCTTGGTCCCGACCGCCGCCCCGGACCTTGGTCCCGACCGCCGCCCCGGACCTTGGTTCCGACCGCCGCCCCGGACCTTGGTTCCGACCGCCGCCCCGGACCTTGGTTCCGACCGCCGCCCCGGACCTTCGTTCCGACCGCCGCCCCGGACCTTGGTTCCGACCGCCGCCCCGGACCTTGGTTCCGACCGCCGCCCCGGACCTTGGTTCCGACCGCCGCCCCGGACCTTGGTTCCGACCGCCGCCCCGGACCTTGGTTCCGACCGCCGCCCCGGACCTTGGTTCCGACCGCCGCCCCGGACCTTGGTTCCGACTGCCTCATCGGACCTTGGGATCTGACCGCCACCTCGGTCATTGTTTCCGACCGCCACCCCGGACCTTGGTTCCGACCGCCACCCCGGACCTTGGTTCCGACCACCACTTCGGACCATGGTTCCGACCGCAACACCAGACCATCGTTCCGAACGCCACCCCGGACCTTGGATGCGACCGCCACCCCGGACCTTGGTTGCGACCGCCACCCGGACCTTGGTTCCGACCGCCACCCCGGACCTTGGTTCCGACCGCCACCCGGGACCTTGGGTTCTGACCGTCACCCCGGACCTTGGTTCCGACCGCCACCACGGAACGTGGTTCCGACCGCCACCCCTGACATTGGTTCCGACCGCGATCCCGGACCTTCGTTCCGACCGCCAGCCCGGATCTTGGTTCCGACCGCCACGCCGGACCTTGGTCCCGACCGCCACACCGGACCTTGGTCCCGACCGCCACCCCGGACCTTGGTCCCGACCGCCGCCCCGGACCTTGGACCCGACCGCCACCCCAGACCTTGGTCCCGACCGCCGCCCCGGACCTTGGTCCCGACCGCCGCCCCGGACCTTGGTTCCGACCGCCGCCCCGGACCTTGGTTCCGACCGCCGCCCCGGACCTTGGTTCCGACCGCCGCCCCGGACCTTGGTTCCGACCGCCGCCCCGGACCTTGGTTCCGACCGCCGCCCCGGACCTTGGTTCCGACCGCCGCCCCGGACCATGGTTCCGACCGCAACACCAGACCATCGTTCCGAACGCCACCCCGGACCTTGGATGCGACCGCCACCCCGGACCTTGGTTGCGACCGCCACCCGGACCTTGGTTCCGACCGCCACCCCGGACCTTGGTTCCGACCGCCACCCCGGACCTTGGGTTCTGACCGTCACCCCGGACCTTGGTTCCGACCGCCACCACGGAACGTGGTTCCGACCGCCACCCCTGACATTGGTTCCGACCGCGATCCCGGACCTTCGTTCCGACCGCCAGCCCGGATCTTGGTTCCGACCGCCACGCCGGACCTTGGTCCCGACCGCCACACCGGACCTTGGTCCCGACCGCCACCCCGGACCTTGGTCCCGACCGCCGCCCCGGACCTTGGACCCGACCGCCACCCCGGACCTTGGTCCCGACCGCCGCCCCGGACCTTGGTCCCGACCGCCGCCCCGGACCTTGGTTCCGACCGCCGCCCCGGACCTTGGTTCCGACCGCCGCCCAGGACCGTGGTTCCGACCGCCGCCCCGGACCTTGGTTCCGACCGCCGCCCCGGACCTTGGTTCCGACCGCCGCCCCGGACCTTGGTTCCGACCGCCGCCCCGGACCTTGGTTCCGACCGCCGCCCCGGACCTTGGTTCCGACCGCCGCCCCGGACCTTGGTTCCGACCGCCGCCCCGGACCTTGGTTCCGACCGCCGCCCCGGACCTTGGTTCCGACCGCCGCCCCGGACCTTGGTTCCGACCGCCGCCCCGGACCTTGGTTCCGACCGCCGCCCCGGACCTTGGTTCCGACCGCCGCCCCGGACCTTGGTTCCGACCGCCGCCCCGGACCTTGGTTCCGACCGCCGCCCCGGACCTTGGTTCCGACCGCCGCCCCGCACCTTGGTTCCGACCGTCGCCCCGCACCTTGGTTCCGACCGCCGCCACGGACCTTGGTCCCGACCGCCGCCCCGGACCTTGGTCCCGACCGCCGCCCCGGACCTTGGTCCCGACCGCCGCCCCGGACCTTGGTCCCGACCGCCGCCCCGGACCTTGGTCCCGACCGCCGCCCCGGACCTTGGTCCCGACCGCCTCCCCGGACCTTGGTCCCGACCGCCTCCCCGGACCTTGGTCCCGACCGCCACCCCGGACCTTGGTCCCGACCGCCACCCCGGACCTTGGTCCCGACCGCCACCCCGGACCTTGGTCCCGACCGCCACCCCGGACCTTGGTCCCGACCGCCACCCCGGACCTTGGTCCCGACAGCCACCCCGGACCTTGGTCCCGACCGCCACCCCGGACCTTGGTCCCGACCGCCACCCCGGACCTTGGTCCCGACCGCCACCCCGGACCTTGGTCCCGACCGCCACCCCGGACCTTGGTCCCGACCGCCACCCCGGACCTTGGTCCCGACCGCCACCCCGGACCTTGGTCCCGACCGCCACCCCGGACCTTGGTCCCGACCGCCACCCCGGACCTTGGTCCCGACCGCCACCCCGGACCTTGGTCCCGACCGCCAGCCCGGACCTTGGTCCCGAATGCCAGCCCGGACCTTGGTACCGACCGCCACCCCGGACCTTGGTTCTGACCGCCACCTCCACCTTTGTTCCGACCGCCACCCAGGACCTTGGTTCCGATCGCCACCCAGGACCTCGGTTCCGAACGCCAACCCGGACCTTGGTTCCAACTGCCCCCACGGACTTTGGTTCCGACGCTACCCCGGACCTTGGTTCCGACCGCCACCCGGGACCTTGGTTCCGTCCGCCACACGGGACCTTCGTTCTGACTGCCACCCCGGACCTCGGTTCCGACCGCCACCCCGGACCTTGGTTCCGACCACCACCTCGGACTTTGGTTCCGACCACCTACTAGGACATTGGTTCTGACCGCCACCCCGGACCTTGGTTCCGACCGCAACACCAGACCATCGTTCCGAACGCCACCCCGGACCTTGGATGCGACCGCCACCCCGGACCTTGGTTGCGACCGCCACCCGGACCTTGGTTCCGACCGCCACCCCGGACCTTGGTTCCGACCGCCACCCCGGACCTTGGGTTCTGACCGTCACCCCGGACCTTGGTTCCGACCGCCAACACGGAACGTGGTTCCGACCGCCACCCCTGACATTGGTTCCGACCGCGATCCCGGACCTTCGTTCCGACCGCCAGCCCGGATCTTGGTTCCGACCGCCACGCCGGACCTTGGTCCCGACCGCCACACCGGACCTTGGTCCCGACCGCCACCCCGGACCTTGGTCCCGACCGCCGCCCCGGACCTTGGACCCGACCGCCACCCGGACCTTGGTCCCGACCGCCGCCCCGGACCTTGGTCCCGACCGCCGCCCCGGACCTTCGTTCCGACCGCCGCCCCGGACCTTGGTTCCGACCGCCGCCCCGGACCTTGGTTCCGACCGCCGCCCCGGACCTTGGTTCCGACCGCCGCCCCGGACCTTGGTTCCGACCGCCGCCCCGGACCTTGGTTCCGACCGCCGCCCCGGACCTTGGTTCCGACCGCCGCCCCGGACCTTGGTTCCGACCGCCGCCCCGGACCTTGGTTCCGACCGCCGCCCCGGACCTTGGTTCCGACCGCCGCCCCGGACCTTGGTTCCGACCGCCGCCCCGGACCTTGGTTCCGACCGCCGCCCCGGACCTTGGTTCCGACCGCCGCCCCGGACCTTGGTTCCGACCGCCGCCCCGGACCTTGGTTCCGACCGCCGCCCCGGACCTTGGTTCCGACCGCCGCCCCGCACCTTGGTTCCGACCGCCGCCCCGCACCTTGGTTCCGACCGCCGCCCCGGTCCTTGGTTCCGACCGCCGCCCCGGACCTTGGTCCCGACCGCCGCCCCGGACCTTGGTCCCGACCGCCGCCCCGGACCTTGGTCCCGACCGCCGCCCCGGACCTTGGTCCCGACCGCCGCCCCGGACCTTGGTCCCGACCGCCACCCCGGACCTTGGTCCCGACCGCCTCCCCGGACCTTGGTCCCGACCGCCACCCCGGACCTTGGTCCCGACCGCCGCCCCGGACCTTGGTCCCGACCGCCACCCCGGACCTTGGTCCCGAACGCCACCCCGGACCTTGGTCCCGACCGCCACCCCGAACCTTGGTCCCGACCGCCACCCCGGACCTTGGTCCCGACCGCCACCCCGGACCTTGGTCCCGACCGCCACCCCGGACCTTGGTCCCGACCGCCACCCCGGACCTTGGTCCCGACCGCCACCCCGGACCTTGGTCCCGACCGCCACCCCGGACCTTGGTCCCGACCGCCACCCCGGACCTTGGTCCCGACCGCCACCCCGGACCTTGGTCCCGACCGCCACCCCGGACCTTGGTCCCGACCGCCACCCCGGACCTTGGTCCCGACCGCCAGCCCGGACCTTGGTCCCGAATGCCAGCCCGGACCTTGGTACCGACCGCCACCCCGGACCTTGGTCCCGACCGCCACCACGGACCTTGGTCCCGACCGCCACCCCGGACCTTGGTCCCGACCGCCACCCCGGACCTTGGTCCCGACCGCCACCCCGGACCTTGGTCCCGACCGCCACCCCGGACCTTGGTCCCGACCGCCACCCCGGACCTTGGTCCCGACCGCCACCCCGGACCTTGGTCCCGACCGCCACCCCGGACCTTGGTCCCGACCGCCAGCCCGGACCTTGCTCCCGAATGCCAGCCCGGACCTTGGTACCGACCGCCACCCCGGACCTTGGTTCTGACCGCCACCTCCACCTTTGTTCCGACCGCCACCCAGGACCTTGGTTCCGATCGCCACCCAGGACCTTGGTTCCGACCGCCACCCAGGACCTTGGTTCCGACAGCCACCCCGGACCTTGGTTCCGACCGGCACCCCGGACCTTGGTTCCGTCCAGCACCTCGGACCTTGGCTCAGAACGCTACCCCATACCTTGATTCCGAGCACCACCCCGGACCTCGGTTCCGACCGCCACCCCGGACCTCGGTTCCGACCGCCAGCCCGGACCTTGGTTCCGACCGCCAGCCCGGACCTTGGTTCCGACCGCCACACCGGACGTTGGTTCCGAGCGCCACCCCGGACGTTGGTTCCGAGCGCCACCCCGGACCTTGGTTCCGACCGCCACCCCGGACGTTGGTTCCGACCGCCACCCCGGACGTTGGTTCCGACCGCCACCCCGGACCTTGTTTCCGACCGCCACCCCGGACCTTGTTTCCGACCGCCACCCCGGACCTTGTTTCCGACCGCCACCCCGGACCTTGGTTCCGACCGCCACGTCGGACCTTTGTTCCGAACGCGAACCCGGACTTTGGTTCCGCCCGCCACCCCGGATCTTGGTTCCGACCGCCAGCCCGAACCTTGGATCGGACCGCCACCCCGATACTTGGTTCCGACCGCCACCCCGGACCTTGGTTCCGATCGCCACGCCGGACCGTGGTATCGACTGCCCCCCCGGATTTTGGTACCGACTGCCACCCCGGACCTTCGTTCTGACCACCACCTCGGACCTTGGTTCTGACCGCCACCTCCACCTTTGTTCCGACCGCCACCCCGGACCTTGGTTCCGACCGCCACCCAGGACCTTGGTTCCGACCGCCACCCCGGACCTTGGTTCCGACGGCACCCCGGATCTTGGTTCCGTCCACCACCTCGGACCTTGGCTCAGAACGGTACCCCGGACCTTGGTTCCAACCGCCACCCCGGACCTTGGTTCCGACCGCCACCCCGGACCTTGGTTCCGACCGCCAGCCCAGACCTTGGTTCGACCGCCAGCTCGGACCTTGGTTTGGACCGCCACCCTGGGACGTTGGTTCCGACCGCCACCCCGGACCTTGGTTCCGACCGCCACGCCAGACATTGGTTCCGACCGCCACCCTGGACCTTGGTTCCGACTGCCACATCGGACCTTGGGATCTGACCGCCACCTCGGTCATTGTTTCCGACCGCCACCCCGGACCTTGGTTCCGACCGCCAACCCGGACCTTGGTTCCGACCACCACTTCGGACCATGGTTCCGACCGCCACCACGGACCTTGGTCCCGACCGCCACCCCGGACCTTGGTTCCGACCGCCACCCCGGACCTTGGTTCCGACCGCCACCCCGGACCTTGGTTCCGACCGCCACCCCGGACCTTGGTTCCGAATGCCACCCGGGACCTTGGTTCCGACCGGCACCCCGGACCTTGGTTCCGACCGCCACCCCGGACCTTGGTTCCGACCGCCACCCCGGACCTTGGGTTCTGACCGTCACCCCGGACCTTGGTTCCGACCGCCACCACGGAACGTGGTTCCGACCGCCACCCCTGACATTGGTTCCGACCGCGATCCCAGACCTTCGTTCCGACCGCCAGCCCGGATCTTGGTTCCGACCGCCACGCCGGACCTTGGTCCCGACCGCCGCCCCGGACCTTGGTCCCGACCGCCGCCCCGGACCTTGGTCCCGACCGCCGCCCCGGACCTTGGTCCCGACCGCCGCCCCGGACCTTGGTCCCGACCGCCGCCCCGGACCTTGGTCCCGACCGCCGCCCCGGACCTTGGTCCCGACCGCCGCCCCGGACCTTGGTCCCGACCGCCGCCCCGGACCTTGGTCCCGACCGCCGCCCCGGACCTTGGTCCCGACCGCCGCCCCGGACCTTGGTCCCGACCGCCGCCCCGGACCTTGGTCCCGACCGCCGCCCCGGACCTTGGTCCCGACCGCCGCCCCGGACCTTGGTCCCGACCGCCGCCCCGGACCTTGGTCCCGACCGCCGCCCCGGACCTTGGTCCCGACCGCCGCCCCGGACCTTGGTCCCGACCGCCGCCCCGGACCTTGGTCCCGACCGCCGCCCCGGACCTTGGTCCCGACCGCCGCCCCGGACCTTGGTCCCGACCGCCGCCCCGGACCTTGGTCCCGACCGCCGCCCCGGACCTTGGTCCCGACCGCCGCCCCGGACCTTGGTCCCGACCGCCGCCCCGGACCTTGGTCCCGACCGCCGCCCCGGACCTTGGTCCCGACCGCCGCCCCGGACCTTGGTCCCGACCGCCGCCCCGGACCTTGGTCCCGACCGCCGCCCCGGACCTTGGTCCCGACCGCCGCCCCGGACCTTGGTCCCGACCGCCGCCCCGGACCTTGGTCCCGACCGCCGCCCCGGACCTTGGTCCCGACCGCCGCCCCGGACCTTGGTCCCGACCGCCGCCCCGGACCTTGGTCCCGACCGCCGCCCCGGACCTTGGTCCCGACCGCCGCCCCGGACCTTGGTCCCGACCGCCGCCCCGGACCTTGGTCCCGACCGCCGCCCCGGACCTTGGTCCCGACGGCCGCCCCGGACCTTGGTCCCGACCGCCGCCCCGGACCTTGGTCCCGACCGCCGCCCCGGACCTTGGTCCCGACCGCCGCCCCGGACCTTGGTCCCGACCGCCGCCCCGGACCCTGGTCCCGACCGCCGCCCCGGACCTTGGTCCCGACCGCCGCCCCGGACCTTGGTCCCGACCGCCGCCCCGGACCTTGGTCCCGACCGCCGCCCCGGACCTTGGTCCCGACCGCCGCCCCGGACCTTGGTCCCGACCGCCGCCCCGGACCTTGGTCCCGACCGCCGCCCCGGACCTTGGTCCCGACCGCCGCCCCGGACCTTGGTCCCGACCGCCGCCCCGGACCTTGGTCCCGACCGCCGCCCCGGACCTTGGTCCCGACCGCCGCCCCGGACCTTGGTCCCGACCGCCGCCCCGGACCTTGGTCCCGACCGCCGCCCCGGACCTTGGTCCCGACCGCCGCCCCGGACCTTGGTCCCGACCGCCGCCCCGGACCTTGGTCCCGACCGCCGCCCCGGACCTTGGTCCCGACCGCCGCCCCGGACCTTGGTCCCGACCGCCGCCCCGGACCTTGGTCCCGACCGCCGCCCCGGACCTTGGTCCCGACCGCCGCCCCGGACCTTGGTCCCGACCGCCGCCCCGGACCTTGGTTCCGACCGCCGCCCCGGACCTTGGTTCCGACCGCCGCCCCGGACCTTGGTTCCGACCGCCGCCCCGGACCTTGGTTCCGACCGCCGCTCCGGACCTTGGTTCCGACCGCCGCCCCGGACCTTGGTTCCGACCGCCGCCCCGGACCTTGGTTCCGACCGCCGCCCCGGACCTTGGTTCTGACTGCCGCATCGGACCTTGGGATCTGACCGCCACCTCGGTCATTGTTTCCGACCGCCACCCCGGACCTTGGTTCCGACCGCCACCCCGGACCTTGGTTCCGACCACCACTTCGGACCATGGTTCCGACCGCAACACCAGACCATCGTTCCGAACGCCACCCCGGACCTTGGATGCGACCGCCACCCCGGACCTTGGTTGCGACCGCCACCCGGACCTTGGTTCCGACCGCCACCCCGGACCTTGGTTCCGACCGCCACCCCGGACCTTGGGTTCTGACCGTCACCCCGGACCTTGGTTCCGACCGCCACCACGGAACGTGGTTCCGACCGCCACCCCTGACATTGGTTCCGACCGCGATCCCGGACCTTCGTTCCGACCGCCAGCCCGGATCTTGGTTCCGACCGCCACGCCGGACCTTGGTCCCGACCGCCACACCGGACCTTGGTCCCGACCGCCACCCCGGACCTTGGTCCCGACCGCCGCCCCGGACCTTGGACCCGACCGCCACCCCGGACCTTGGTCCCGACCGCCGCCCCGGACCTTGGTCCCGACCGCCGCCCCGGACCTTGGTTCCGACCGCCGCCCCGGACCTTGGTTCCGACCGCCGCCCCGGACCTTGGTTCCGACCGCCGCCCCGGACCTTGGTTCCGACCGCCGCCCCGGACCTTCGTTCCGACCGCCGCCCCGGACCTTGGTTCCGACCGCCGCCCCGGACCTTGGTTCCGACCGCCGCCCCGGACCATGGTTCCGACCGCAACACCAGACCATCGTTCCGAACGCCACCCCGGACCTTGGATGCGACCGCCACCCCGGACCTTGGTTGCGACCGCCACCCGGACCTTGGTTCCGACCGCCACCCCGGACCTTGGTTCCGACCGCCACCCCGGACCTTGGGTTCTGACCGTCACCCCGGACCTTGGTTCCGACCGCCACCACGGAACGTGGTTCCGACCGCCACCCCTGACATTGGTTCCGACCGCGATCCCGGACCTTCGTTCCGACCGCCAGCCCGGATCTTGGTTCCGACCGCCACGCCGGACCTTGGTCCCGACCGCCACACCGGACCTTGGTCCCGACCGCCACCCCGGACCTTGGTCCCGACCGCCGCCCCGGACCTTGGACCCGACCGCCACCCCGGACCTTGGTCCCGACCGCCGCCCCGGACCTTGGTCCCGACCGCCGCCCCGGACCTTGGTTCCGACCGCCGCCCCGTACCTTGGTTCCGACCGCCGCCCTGGACCGTGGTTCCGACCGCCGCCCCGGACCTTGGTTCCGACCGCCGCCCCGGACCTTGGTTCCGACCGCCGCCCCGGACCTTGGTTCCGACCGCCGCCCCGGACCTTGGTTCCGACCGCCGCCCCGGACCTTGGTTCCGACCGCCGCCCCGGACCTTGGTTCCGACCGCCGCCCCGGACCTTGGTTCCGACCGCCGCCCCGGACCTTGGTTCCGACCGCCGCCCCGGACCTTGGTTCCGACCGCCGCCCCGGACCTTGGTTCCGACCGCCGCCCCGGACCTTGGTTCCGACCGCCGCCCCGGACCTTGGTTCCGACCGCCGCCCCGGACCTTGGTTCCGACCGCCGCCCCGGACCTTGGTTCCGACCGCCGCCCCGCACCTTGGTTCCGACCGTCGCCCCGCACCTTGGTTCCGACCGCCGCCACTGACCTTGGTCCCGACCGCCGCCCCGGACCTTGGTCCCGACCGCCGCCCCGGACCTTGGTCCCGACCGCCGCCCCGGACCTTGGTCCCGACCGCCGCCCCGGACCTTGGTCCCGACCGCCGCCCCGGACCTTGGTCCCGACCGCCTCCCCGGACCTTGGTCCCGACCGCCTCCCCGGACCTTGGTCCCGACCGCCACCCCGGACCTTGGTCCCGACCGCCACCCCGGACCTTGGTCCCGACCGCCACCCCGGACCTTGGTCCCGACCGCCACCCCGGACCTTGGTCCCGACCGCCACCCCGGACCTTGGTCCCGACAGCCACCCCGGACCTTGGTCCCGACCGCCACCCCGGACCTTGGTCCCGACCGCCACCCCGGACCTTGGTCCCGACCGCCACCCCGGACCTTGGTCCCGACCGCCACCCCGGACCTTGGTCCCGACCGCCACCCCGGACCTTGGTCCCGACCGCCACCCCGGACCTTGGTCCCGACCGCCACCCCGGACCTTGGTCCCGACCGCCACCCCTGACCTTGGTCCCGACCGCCACCCCGGACCTTGGTCCCGACCGCCAGCCCGGACCTTGGTCCCGAATGCCAGCCCGGACCTTGGTACCGACCGCCACCCCGGACCTTGGTTCTGACCGCCACCTCCACCTTTGTTCCGACCGCCACCCAGGACCTTGGTTCCGATCGCCACCCAGGACCTCGGTTCCGAACGCCAACCCGGACCTTGGTTCCAACTGCCCCCACGGACTTTGGTTCCGACGCTACCCCGGACCTTGGTTCCGACCGCCACCCGGGACCTTGGTTCCGTCCGCCACACGGGACCTTCGTTCTGACTGCCACCCCGGACCTCGGTTCCGACCGCCACCCCGGACCTTGGTTCCGACCACCACCTCGGACTTTGGTTCCGACCACCTACTAGGACATTGGTTCTGACCGCCACCCCGGACCTTGGTTCCGACCGCAACACCAGACCATCGTTCCGAACGCCACCCCGGACCTTGGATGCGACCGCCACCCCGGACCTTGGTTGCGACCGCCACCCGGACCTTGGTTCCGACCGCCACCCCGGACCTTGGTTCCGACCGCCACCCCGGACCTTGGGTTCTGACCGTCACCCCGGACCTTGGTTCCGACCGCCACCACGGAACGTGGTTCTGACCGCCACCCCTGACATTGGTTCCGACCGCGATCCCGGACCTTCGTTCCGACCGCCAGCCCGGATCTTGGTTCCGACCGCCACGCCGGACCTTGGTCCCGACCGCCACACCGGACCTTGGTCCCGACCGCCACCCCGGACCTTGGTCCCGACCGCCGCCCCGGACCTTGGACCCGACCGCCACCCCGGACCTTGGTCCCGACCGCCGCCCCGGACCTTGGTCCCGACCGCCGCCCCGGACCTTCGTTCCGACCGCCGCCCCGGACCTTGGTTCCGACCGCCGCCCCGGACCTTGGTTCCGACCGCCGCCCCGGACCTTGGTTCCGACCGCCGCCCCGGACCTTGGTTCCGACCGCCGCCCCGGACCTTGGTTCCGACCGCCGCCCCGGACCTTGGTTCCGACCGCCGCCCCGGACCTTGGTTCCGACCGCCGCCCCGGACCTTGGTTCCGACCGCCGCCCCGGACCTTGGTTCCGACCGCCGCCCCGGACCTTGGTTCCGACCGCCGCCCCGGACCTTGGTTCCGACCGCCGCCCCGGACCTTGGTTCCGACCGCCGCCCCGGACCTTGGTTCCGACCGCCGCCCCGGACCTTGGTTCCGACCGCCGCCCCGGACCTTGGTTCCGACCGCCGCCCCGCACCTTGGTTCCGACCGCCGCCCCGCACCTTGGTTCCGACCGCCGCCCCGGACCTTCGTTCCGACCGCCGCCCCGGACCTTGGTCCCGACCGCCGCCCCGGACCTTGGTCCCGACCGCCGCCCCGGACCTTGGTCCCGACCGCCGCCCCGGACCTTGGTCCCGACCGCCGCCCCGGACCTTGGTCCCGACCGCCACCCCGGACCTTGGTCCCGACCGCCTCCCCGGACCTTGGTCCCGACCGCCACCCCGGACCTTGGTCCCGACCGCCACCCCGGACCTTGGTCCCGACCGCCACCCCGGACCTTGGTCCCGACCGCCACCCCGGACCTTGGTCCCGACCGCCACCCCGAACCTTGGTCCCGACCGCCACCCCGGACCTTGGTCCCGACCGCCACCCCGGACCTTGGTCCCGACCGCCACCCCGGACCTTGGTCCCGACCGCCACCCCGGACCTTGGTCCCGACCGCCACCCCGGACCTTGGTCCCGACCGCCACCCCGGACCTTGGTCCCGACCGCCATCCCGGACCTTGGTCCCGACCGCCACCCCGGACCTTGGTCCCGACCGCCACCCCGGACCTTGGTCCCGACCGCCACCCCGGACCTTGGTCCCGACCGCCAGCCCGGACCTTGGTCCCGAATGCCAGCCCGGACCTTGGTACCGACCGCCACCCCGGACCTTGGTCCCGACCGCCACCCCGGACCTTGGTCCCGACCGCCACCCCGGACCTTGGTCCCGACCGCCACCCCGGACCTTGGTCCCGACCGCCACCCCGGACCTTGGTCCCGACCGCCACCCCGGACCTTGGTCCCGACCGCCACCCCGGACCTTGGTCCCGACCGCCACCCCGGACCTTGGTCCCGACCGCCACCCCGGACCTTGGTCCCGACCGCCAGCCCGGACCTTGGTCCCGAATGCCAGCCCGGACCTTGGTACCGACCGCCACCCCGGACCTTGGTTCTGACCGCCACCTCCACCTTTGTTCCGACCGCCACCCAGGACCTTGGTTCCGATCGCCACCCAGGACCTTGGTTCCGACCGCCACCCAGGACCTTGGTTCCGACAGCCACCCCGGACCTTGGTTCCGACCGGCACCCCGGACCTTGGTTCCGTCCAGCACCTCGGACCTTGGCTCAGAACGCTACCCCATACCTTGATTCCGAGCACCACCCCGGACCTCGGTTCCGACCGCCACCCCGGACCTCGGTTCCGACCGCCAGCCCGGACCTTGGTTCCGACCGCCAGCCCGGACCTTGGTTCCGACCGCCACACCGGACGTTGGTTCCGAGCGCCACCCCGGACGTTGGTTCCGAGCGCCACCCCGGACCTTGGTTCCGACCGCCACCCCGGACGTTGGTTCCGACCGCCACCCCGGACGTTGGTTCCGACCGCCACCCCGGACCTTGTTTCCGACCGCCACCCCGGACCTTGTTTCCGACCGCCACCCCGGACCTTGTTTCCGACCGCCACCCCGGACCTTGGTTCCGACCGCCACGTCGGACCTTTGTTCCGAACGCGAACCCGGACTTTGGTTCCGCCCGCCACCCCGGATCTTGGTTCCGACCGCCAGCCCGAACCTTGGATCGGACCGCCACCCCGATACTTGGTTCCGACCGCCACCCCGGACCTTGGTTCCGATCGCCACGCCGGACCGTGGTATCGACTGCCCCCCGGATTTTGGTACCGACTGCCACCCCGGACCTTCGTTCTGACCACCACCTCGGACCTTGGTTCTGACCGCCACCTCCACCTTTGTTCCGACCGCCACCCCGGACCTTGGTTCCGACCGCCACCCAGGACCTTGGTTCCGACCGCCACCCCGGACCTTGGTTCCGACGGCACCCCGGATCTTGGTTCCGTCCACCACCTCGGACCTTGGCTCAGAACGGTACCCCGGACCTTGGTTCCAACCGCCACCCCGGACCTTGGTTCCGACCGCCACCCCGACCTTGGTTCCGACCGCCAGCCCAGACCTTGGTTCGACCGCCAGCTAGGACCTTGGTTTGGACCGCCACCCTGGGACGTTGGTTCCGACCGCCACCCCGGACCTTGGTTCCGACCGCCATGCCAGACATTGGTTCCGACCGCCACCCTGGACCTTGGTTCCGACTGCCACATCGGACCTTGGGATCTGACCGCCACCTCGGTCATTGTTTCCGACCGCCACCCCGGACCTTGGTTCCGACCACCACCCCGGACCTTGGTTCCGACCACCACTTCGGACCATGGTTCCGACCGCCACCACGGACCTTGGTCCCGACCGCCACCCCGGACCTTGGTTCCGACCGCCACCCCGGACCTTGGTTCCGACCGCCACCCCGGACCTTGGTTCCGACCGCCACCCCGGACCTTGGTTCCGAATGCCACCCGGGACCTTGGTTCCGACCGGCACCCCGGACCTTGGTTCCGACCGGCGCCCCGGACCTTGGTTCCGACCACCACCCAGGAGCTCGGTTCCGAACGCCAACCCGGACCTTGGTTCCAACTGCCCCCACGGACTTTGGTTCCGACGCTACCCCGGACCTTGGTTCCGACCGCCACCCGGGACCTTGGTTCCGTCCGCCACACGGGACCTTGGTTCTGACTGCCACCCCGGACCTCGGTTCCGACCGCCACCCCGGACCTTGGTTCCGACCACCACCTCGGACTTTGGTTCCGACCACCTACTAGGACATTGGTTCTGACCGCCACCCCGGACCTTGGTTCCGACCGCAACACCAGACCATCGTTCCGAACGCCACCCCGGACCTTGGATGCGACTGCCACCCCGGACCTTGGTTGCGACCGCCACCCGGACCTTGGTTCCGACCGCCACCCCGGACCTTGGTTCCGACCGCCACCCCGGACCTTGGGTTCTGACCGTCACCCCGGACCTTGGTTCCGACCGCCACCACGGAACGTGGTTCCGACCGCCACCCCTGACATTGGTTCCGACCGCGATCCCAGACCTTCGTTCCGACCGCCAGCCCGGATCTTGGTTCCGACCGCCACGCCGGACCTTGGTCCCGACCGCCGCCCCGGACCTTGGTCCCGACCGCCGCCCCGGACCTTGGTCCCGACCGCCGCCCCGGACCTTGGTCCCGACCGCCGCCCGGACCTTGGTCCCGCCCGCCGCCCCGACCTTGGTCCCGACCGCCGCCCCGGACCTTGGTCCCGACCACCGCCCCGGACCTTGGTCCCGACCGCCGCCCCGGACCTTGGTCCCGACCGCCGCCCCGGACCTTGGTCCCGACCGCCGCCCCGGACCTTGGTCCCGACCGCCGCCCCGGACCTTGGTCCCGACCGCCGCCCCGGACCTTGGTCCCGACCGCCGCCCCGGACCTTGGTCCCGACCGCCGCCCCGGACCTTGGTCCCGACCGCCGCCCCGGACCTTGGTCCCGACCGCCGCCCCGGACCTTGGTCCCGACCGCCCGCCCCGGACCTTGGTCCCGACCGCCGCCCCGGACCTTGGTCCCGACCGCCGCCCCGGACCTTGGTCCCGACCGCCGCCCCGGACCTTGGTCCCGACCGCCGCCCCGGACCTTGTTTCCGACCGCCACCCCGGACCTTGGTTCCGACCGCCACGTCGGACCTTTGTTCCGAACGCGAACCCGGACTTTGGTTCCGCCCGCCACCCCGGATCTTGGTTCCGACCGCCAGCCCGAACCTTGGATCGGACCGCCACCCCGATACTTGGTTCCGACCGCCACCCCGGACCTTGGTTCCGATCGCCACGCCGGACCGTGGTATCGACTGCCCCCCCGGATTTTGGTACCGACTGCCACCCCGGACCTTCGTTCTGACCACCACCTCGGACCTTGGTTCTGACCGCCACCTCCACCTTTGTTCCGACCGCCACCCCGGACCTTGGTTCCGACCGCCACCCAGGACCTTGGTTCCGACCGCCACCCCGGACCTTGGTTCCGACGGCACCCCGGATCTTGGTTCCGTCCACCACCTCGGACCTTGGCTCAGAACGGTACCCCGGACCTTGGTTCCAACCGCCACCCCGGACCTTGGTTCCGACCGCCACCCCGGACCTTGGTTCCGACCGCCAGCCCAGACCTTGGTTCGACCGCCAGCTCGGACCTTGGTTTGGACCGCCACCCCTGGGACGTTGGTTCCGACCGCCACCCCGGACCTTGGTTCCGACCGCCATGCCAGACATTGGTTCCGACCGCCACCCTGGACCTTGGTTCCGACTGCCACATCGGACCTTGGGATCTGACCGCCACCTCGGTCATTGTTTCCGACCGCCACCCCGGACCTTGGTTCCGACCACCACCCCGGACCTTGGTTCCGACCACCACTTCGGACCATGGTTCCGACCGCCACCACGGACCTTGGTCCCGACCGCCACCCCGGACCTTGGTTCCGACCGCCACCCCGGACCTTGGTTCCGACCGCCACCCCGGACCTTGGTTCCGACCGCCACCCCGGACCTTGGTTCCGAATGCCACCCGGGACCTTGGTTCCGACCGGCACCCCGGACCTTGGTTCCGACCGGCGCCCCGGACCTTGGTTCCGACCACCACCCAGGAGCTCGGTTCCGACGCCAACCCGGACCTTGGTTCCAACTGCCCCCACGGACTTTGGTTCCGACGCTACCCCGGACCTTGGTTCCGACCGCCACCGGGACCTTGGTTCCGTCCGCCACACGGGACCTTGGTTCTGACTGCCACCCCGGACCTCGGTTCCGACCGCCACCCCGGACCTTGGTTCCGACCACCACCTCGGACTTTGGTTCCGACCACCTACTAGGACATTGGTTCTGACCGCCACCCCGGACCTTGGTTCCGACCGCAACACCAGACCATCGTTCCGAACGCCACCCCGGACCTTGGATGCGACTGCCACCCCGGACCTTGGTTGCGACCGCCACCCGGACCTTGGTTCCGACCGCCACCCCGGACCTTGGTTCCGACCGCCACCCCGGACCTTGGGTTCTGACCGTCACCCGGACCTTGGTTCCGACCGCCACCACGGAACGTGTTCCGACCGCCACCCCTGACATTGGTTCCGACCGCGATCCCAGACCTTCGTTCCGACCGCCAGCCGGATCTTGGTTCCGACCGCCACGCCGGACCTTGGTCCCGACCGCCGCCCCGGACCTTGGTCCCGACCGCCGCCCCGACCTTGGTCCCGACCGCCGCCCCGGACCTTGGTCCCGACCGCCGCCCCGGACCTTGGTCCCGACCGCCGCCCGGACCTTGGTCCCGACCGCCGCCCCGGACCTTGGTCCCGACCGCCGCCCCGGACCTTGGTCCCGACCGCCGCCCCGGACCTTGGTCCCGCCCGCCGCCCCGGACCTTGGTCCCGACCGCCGCCCCGGACCTTGGTCCCGACCGCCGCCCCGGACTTGGTCCCGACCGCCGCCCCGGACCTTGGTCCCGACCGCCGCCCCGGACCTTGGTCCCGACCGCCGCCCCGGACCTTGGTCCCGACCGCCGCCCCGGACCTTGGTCCCGACCGCCGCCCCGGACCTTGGTCCCGACCGCCGCCCCGGACCTTGGTCCCGACCGCCGCCCCGGACCTTGGTCCCGACCGCCGCCCCGGACCTTGGTCCCGACCGCCGCCCCGGACCTTGGTCCCGACCGCCGCCCCGGACCTTGGTCCCGACCGCCGCCCCGGACCTTGGTCCCGACCGCCGCCCCGGACCTTGGTCCCGACCGCCGCCCCGGACCTTGGTCCCGACCGCCGCCCCGGGACCTTGGTCCCGACCGCCGCCCCGGACCTTGGTCCCGACCGCCGCCCCGGACCTTGGTCCCGACCGCCGCCCCGGACCTTGGTCCCGACCGCCGCCCCGGACCTTGGTCCCGACCGCCGCCCCGGACCTTGGTCCCGACCGCCGCCCCGGACCTTGGTCCCGACCGCCGCCCCGGACCTTGGTCCCGACCGCCGCCCCGGACCTTGGTCCCGACCGCCGCCCCGGACCTTGGTCCCGACCGCCGCCCCGGACCTTGGTCCCGACCGCCGCCCCGGACCTTGGTCCCGACCGCCGCCCCGGACCTTGGTCCCGACCGCCGCCCCGGACCTTCGTTCCGACCGCCGCCCCGGACCTTGGTCCCGACCGCCGCCCCGGACCTTGGTCCCGACCGCCGCCCCGGACCTTGGTCCCGACCGCCGCCCCGGACCTTGGTCCCGACCGCCGCCCCGGACCTTGGTCCCGACCGCCGCCCCGGACCTTGGTCCCGACCGCCGCCCCGGACCTTGGTCCCGACCGCCGCCCCGGACCTTGGTCCCGACCGCCGCCCCGGACCTTGGTCCCGACCGCCGCCCCGGACCTTGGTCCCGACCGCCGCCCCGGACCTTGGTCCCGACCGCCGCCCCGGACCTTGGTCCCGACCGCCGCCCCGGACCTTGGTCCCGACCGCCGCCCCGGACCTTGGTCCCGAGCGCCGCCCCGGACCTTGGTCCCGACCGCCGCCCCGGACCTTGGTCCCGACCGCCGCCCCGGACCTTGGTCCCGACCGCCGCCCCGGACCTTGGTCCCGACCGCCGCCCCGGACCTTGGTCCCGACCGCCGCCCCGGACCTTGGTCCCGACCGCCGCCCCGGACCTTGGTCCCGACCGCCGCCCCGGACCTTGGTCCCGACCGCCGCCCCGGACCTTGGTTCCGACCGCCGCCCCGGACCTTGGTTCCGACCGCCGCCCCGGACCTTGGTTCCGACCGCCGCTCCGGACCTTGGTTCCGACCGCCGCCCCGGACCTTGGTTCCGACCGCCGCCCCGGACCTTGGTTCCGACCGCCGCCCCGGACCTTGGTTCCGACTGCCACATCGGACCTTGGGATCTGACCGCCACCTCGGTCATTGTTTCCGACCGCCACCCCGGACCTTGGTTCCGACCGCCACCCCGGACCTTGGTTCCGACCACCACTTCGGACCATGGTTCCGACCGCAACACCAGACCATCGTTCCGAACGCCACCCCGGACCTTGGATGCGACCGCCACCCCGGACCTTGGTTGCGACCGCCACCCGGACCTTGGTTCCGACCGCCACCCCGGACCTTGGTTCCGACCACCACCCCGGACCTTGGGTTCTGACCGTCACCCCGGACCTTGGTTCCGACCGCCACCACGGAACGTGGTTCCGACCGCCACCCCTGACATTGGTTCCGACCCCGATCTCGGACCTTCGTTCCGACCGCCAGCCCGGATCTTGGTTCCGACCGCCACGCCGGACCTTGGTCCCGACCGCCGCCCCGGACCTTGGTCCCGACCGCCGCCCCGGACCTTGGTCCCGACCGCCGCCCCGGACCTTGGTCCCGACCGCCGCCCCGGACCTTGGTCCCGACCGCCGCCCCGGACCTTGGTCCCGACCGCCGCCCCGGACCTTGGTCCCGACCGCCGCCCCGGACCTTGGTCCCGACCGCCGCCCCGGACCTTGGTTCCGACCGCCGCCCCGGACCTTGGTTCCGACCGCCGCCCCGGACCTTGGTTCCGACCGCCGCTCCGGACCTTGGTTCCGACCGCCGCCCCGGACCTTGGTTCCGACCGCCGCCCCGGACCTTGGTTCCGACCGCCGCCCCGGACCTTGGTTCCGACTGCCACATCGGACCTTGGGATCTGACCGCCACCTCGGTCATTGTTTCCGACCGCCACCCCGGACCTTGGTTCCGACCGCCACCCCGGATCTTGGTTCCGACCACCACTTCGGACCATGGTTCCGACCGCAACACCAGACCATCGTTCCGAACGCCACCCCGGACCTTGGATGCGACCGCCACCCCGGACCTTGGTTGCGACCGCCACACCGGACCTTGGTCCCGACCGCCACCCCGGACCTTGGTCCCGACCGCCGCCCCGGACCTTGGACCCGACCGCCACCCCGGACCTTGGTCCCGACCGCCGCCCCGGACCTTGGTCCCGACCGCCGCCCCGGACCTTGGTTCCGACCGCCGCCCCGGACCTTGGTTCCGACCGCCGCCCCGGACCTTGGTTCCGACCGCCGCCCCGGACCATGGTTCCGACCGCAACACCAGACCATCGTTCCGAACGCCACCCCGGACCTTGGATGCGACCGCCACCCCGGACCTTGGTTGCGACCGCCACCCAGGACCTTGGTTCCGACCGCCACCCAGGACCTTGGTTCCGACCGCCACCCCGGACCTTGGTTCCGACCGGCACCCCGGACCTTGGTTCCGTCCGGCACCTCGGACCTTGGCTCAGAACGCTACCCCATACCTTGATTCCGAGCGCCACCCCGGACCTCGGTTCCGACCGCCACCCCGGACCTCGGTTCCGACCGCCAGCCCGGACCTTGGTTCCGACCGCCAGCCCGGACCTTGGTTCCGACCGCCACACCGGACGTTGGTTCCGAGCGCCATCCCGGACGTTGGTTCCGAGCGCCACCCCGGACGTTGGTTCCGACCGCCACCCCGGACGTTGGTTCCGACCGCCACCCCGGACGTTGGTTCCGACCGCCACCCCGGACCTTGTTTCCGACCGCCACCCCGGACCTTGTTTCCGACCGCCACCCCGGACCTTGTTTCCGACCGCCACCCCGGACCTTGGTTCCGACCGCCACGTCGGACCTTTGTTCCGAACGCGAACCCGGACTTTGGTTCCGCCCGCCACCCCGGATCTTGGTTCCGACCGCCAGCCCGAACCTTGGATCGGACCGCCACCCCGATACTTGGTTCCGACCGCCACCCCGGACCTTGGTTCCGATCGCCACGCCGGACCGTGGTATCGACTGCCCCCCCGGATTTTGGTACCGACTGCCACCCCGGACCTTCGTTCTGACCACCACCTCGGACCTTGGTTCTGACCGCCACCTCCACCTTTGTTCCGACCGCCACCCCGGACCTTGGTTCCGACCGCCACCCAGGACCTTGGTTCCGACCGCCACCCCGGACCTTGGTTCCGACGGCACCCCGGATCTTGGTTCCGTCCACCACCTCGGACCTTGGCTCAGAACGGTACCCCGGACCTTGGTTCCCACCGCCACCCCGGACCTTGGTTCCGACCGCCACCCCGGACCTTGGTTCCGACCGCCAGCCCAGACCTTGGTTCGACCGCCAGCTCGGACCTTGGTTTGGACCGCCACCCTGGGACGTTGGTTCCGACCGCCACCCCGGACCTTGGTTCCGACCGCCACGCCAGACATTGGTTCCGACCGCCACCCCGGACATTGTTTCCGACTGCCACATCGGACCTTGGGATCTGACCGCCACCTCGGTCATTGTTTCCGACCGCCACCCCGGACCTTGGTTCCGACCGCCACCCCGGACCTTGGTTCCGACCACCACTTCGGACCATGGTTCCGACCGCCACCACGGACCTTGGTCCCGACCGCCACCCCGGACCTTGGTTCCGACCGCCACCCCGGACCTTGGTTCCGACCGCCACCCCGGACCTTGGTTCCGACCGCCACCCCGGACCTTGGTTCCGAATGCCACCCGGGACCTTGGTTCCGACCGGCACCCCGGACCTTGGTTCCGACCGGCGCCCCGGACCTTGGTTCCGACCACCACCCAGGAGCTCGGTTCCGAACGCCAACCCGGACCTTGGTTCCAACTGCCCCCACGGACTTTGGTTCCGACGCTACCCCGGACCTTGGTTCCGACCGCCACCCGGGACCTTGGTTCCGTCCGCCACACGGGACCTTGGTTCTGACTGCCACCCCGGACCTCGGTTCCGACCGCCACCCCGGACCTCGGTTCCGACCACCACCTCGGACTTTGGTTCCGACCACCTACTAGGACATTGGTTCTGACCGCCACCCCGGACCTTGGTTCCGACCGCAACACCAGACCATCGTTGCGAACGCCACCCCGGACCTTGGATGCGACTGCCACCCCGGACCTTGGTTGCGACCGCCACCCGGACCTTGGTTCCGACCGCCACCCCGGACCTTGGTTCCGACCGCCACCCCGGACCTTGGGTTCTGACCGTCACCCCGGACCTTGGTTCCGACCGCCACCACGGAACGTGGTTCCGACCGCCACCCCTGACATTGGTTCCGACCGCGATCCCAGACCTTCGTTCCGACCGCCAGCCCGGATCTTGGTTCCGACCGCCACGCCGGACCTTGGTCCCGACCGCCGCCCCGGACCTTGGTCCCGACCGCCGCCCCGGACCTTGGTCCCGACCGCCGCCCCGGACCTTGGTCCCGACCGCCGCCCCGGACCTTGGTCCCGACCGCCGCCCCGGACCTTGGTCCCGACCGCCGCCCCGGACCTTGGTCCCGACCGCCGCCCCGGACCTTGGTCCCGACCGCCGCCCCGGACCTTGGTCCCGACCGCCGCCCCGGACCTTGGTCCCGACCGCCGCCCCGGACCTTGGTCCCGACCGCCGCCCCGGACCTTGGTCCCGACCGCCGCCCCGGACCTTGGTCCCGACCGCCGCCCCGGACCTTGGTCCCGACCGCCGCCCCGGACCTTGGTCCCGACCGCCGCCCCGGACCTTGGTCCCGACCGCCGCCCCGGACCTTGGTCCCGACCGCCGCCCCGGACCTTGGTCCCGACCGCCGCCCCGGACCTTGGTCCCGACCGCCGCCCCGGACCTTGGTCCCGACCGCCGCCCCGGACCTTGGTCCCGACCGCCGCCCCGGACCTTGGTCCCGACCGCCGCCCCGGACCTTGGTCCCGACCGCCGCCCCGGACCTTGGTCCCGACCGCCGCCCCGGACCTTGGTCCCGACCGCCGCCCCGGACCTTGGTCCCGACCGCCGCCCCGGACCTTGGTCCCGACCGCCGCCCCGGACCTTGGTCCCGACCGCCGCCCCGGACCTTGGTCCCGACCGCCGCCCCGGACCTTGGTCCCGACCGCCGCCCCGGACCTTGGTCCCGACCGCCGCCCCGGACCTTGGTCCCGACCGCCGCCCCGGACCTTGGTCCCGACCGCCGCCCCGGACCTTGGTCCCGACCGCCGCCCCGGACCTTGGTCCCGACCGCCGCCCCGGACCTTGGTCCCGACCGCCGCCCCGGACCTTGGTCCCGACCGCCGCCCCGGACCTTGGTCCCGACCGCCGCCCCGGACCTTGGTCCCGACCGCCGCCCCGGACCTTGGTCCCGACCGCCGCCCCGGACCTTGGTCCCGACCGCCGCCCCGGACCTTGGTCCCGACCGCCGCCCCGGACCTTGGTCCCGACCGCCGCCCCGGACCTTGGTCCCGACCGCCGCCCCGGACCTTGGTCCCGACCGCCGCCCCGGACCTTGGTCCCGACCGCCGCCCCGGACCTTGGTCCCGACCGCCGCCCCGGACCTTGGTCCCGACCGCCGCCCCGGACCTTGGTCCCGACCGCCGCCCCGGACCTTGGTCCCGACCGCCGCCCCGGACCTTGGTCCCGACCGCCGCCCCGGACCTTGGTCCCGACCGCCGCCCCGGACCTTGGTCCCGACCGCCGCCCCGGACCTTGGTCCCGACCGCCGCCCCGGACCTTGGTCCCGACCGCCGCCCCGGACCTTGGTCCCGACCGCCGCCCCGGACCTTGGTCCCGACCGCCGCCCCGGACCTTGGTCCCGACCGCCGCCCCGGACCTTGGTCCCGACCGCCGCCCCGGACCTTGGTCCCGACCGCCGCCCCGGACCTTGGTCCCGACCGCCGCCCCGGACCTTGGTCCCGACCGCCGCCCCGGACCTTGGTCCCGACCGCCGCCCCGGACCTTGGTCCCGACCGCCGCCCCGGACCTTGGTCCCGACCGCCGCCCCGGACCTTGGTCCCGACCGCCGCCCCGGACCTTGGTCCCGACCGCCGCCCCGGACCTTGGTCCCGACCGCCGCCCCGGACCTTGGTCCCGACCGCCGCCCCGGACCTTGGTCCCGACCGCCGCCCCGGACCTTGGTCCCGACCGCCGCCCCGGACCTTGGTCCCGACCGCCGCCCCGGACCTTGGTCCCGACCGCCGCCCCGGACCTTGGTCCCGACCGCCGCCCCGGACCTTGGTCCCGACCGCCGCCCCGGACCTTGGTCCCGACCGCCGCCCCGGACCTTGGTCCCGACCGCCGCCCCGGACCTTGGTCCCGACCGCCGCCCCGGACCTTGGTCCCGACCGCCGCCCCGGACCTTGGTCCCGACCGCCGCCCCGGACCTTGGTCCCGACCGCCGCCCCGGACCTTGGTCCCGACCGCCGCCCCGGACCTTGGTCCCGACCGCCGCCCCGGACCTTGGTCCCGACCGCCGCCCCGGACCTTGGTCCCGACCGCCGCCCCGGACCTTGGTCCCGACCGCCGCCCCGGACCTTGGTCCCGACCGCCGCCCCGGACCTTGGTCCCGACCGCCGCCCCGGACCTTGGTCCCGACCGCCGCCCCGGACCTTGGTCCCGACCGCCGCCCCGGACCTTGGTCCCGACCGCCGCCCCGGACCTTGGTCCCGACCGCCGCCCCGGACCTTGGTCCCGACCGCCGCCCCGGACCTTGGTCCCGACCGCCGCCCCGGACCTTGGTTCCGACCGCCGCCCCGGACCTTGGTTCCGACCGCCGCCCCGGACCTTGGTTCCGACCGCCGCCCCGGACCTTGGTTCCGACCGCCGCCCCGGACCTTGGTTCCGACCGCCGCCCCGGACCTTGGTTCCGACCGCCGCCCCGGACCTTGGTTCCGACTGCCACATCGGACCTTGGGATCTGACCGCCACCTCGGTCATTGTTTCCGACCGCCACCCCGGACCTTGGTTCCGACCGCCACCCCGGACCTTGGTTCCGACCACCACGTCGGACCATGGTCCCGACCGCCACCACGGACCTTGGTCCCGACCGCCACCCCGGACCTTGGTTCCGACCGCCACCCCGGACCTTGGTTCCGACCGCCACCCCGGACCTTGGTTCCGACCGCCACCCCGGACCTTGGTTCCGAATGCCACCCAGGACCTTGTTTCCGACCGGCACCCCGGACCTTGGTTCCGACCGGCGCCCCGGACCTTGGTTCCGACCACCACCCAGGAGCTCGGTTCCGAACGCCAACCCGGACCTTGGTTCCAACTGCCCCCACGGACTTTGGTTCCGACGCTACCCCGGACCTTGGTTCCGACCGCCACCCGGGACCTTGGTTCCGTCCGCCACACGGGACCTTGGTTCTGACTGCCACCCCGGACCTCGGTTCCGACCGCCACCCCGGACCTTGGTTCCGACCACCACCTCGGACTTTGGTTCCGACCACCTACTAGGACATTGGTTCTGACCGCCACCCCGGACCTTGGTTCCGACCGCAACACCAGACCATCGTTCCGAACGCCACCCCGGACCTTGGATGCGACCGCCACCCCGGACCTTGGTTGCGACCGCCACCCGGACCTTGGTTCCGACCGCCACCCCGGACCTTGGTTCCGACCGCCACCCCGGACCTTGGGTTCTGACCGTCACCCCGGACCTTGGTTCCGACCGCCACCACGGAACGTGGTTCCGACCGCCACCCCTGACATTGGTTCCGACCGCGATCCCGGACCTTCGTTCAGACCGCCAGCCCGGATCTTGGTTCCGACCGCCACGCCGGACCTTGGTCCCGACCGCCACCCCGGACCTTGGTCCCGACCGCCGCCCCGGACCTTGGTCCCGACCGCCGCCCCGGACCTTGGTCCCGACCGCCGCCCCGGACCTTGGTCCCGACCGCCGCCCCGGACCTTGGTCCCGACCGCCGCCCCGGACCTGGTCCCGACCGCCGTCCCGGACCTTGGTCCCGACCGCCGCCCCGGACCTTGGTCCCGACCGCCGCCCCGGACCTTGGTCCCGACCGCCGCCCCGGACCTTGGTTCCGACCGCCGCCCCGGACCTTGGTTCCGACCGCCGCCCCGGACCTTGGTCCCGACCGCCGCCCCGGACCTTGGTCCCGACCGCCGCCCCGGACCTTGGTCCCGACCGCCGTCCCGGACCTTGGTCCCGACCGCCGCCCCGGACCTTGGTCCCGACCGCCGCCCCGGACCTTGGTCCCGACCGCCGCCCCGGACCTTGGTCCCGACCGCCGCCCCGGACCTTGGTCCCGACCGCCGCCCCGGACCTTGGTCCCGACCGCCGCCCCGGACCTTGGTCCCGACCGCCGCCCCGGACCTTGGTCCCGACCGCCGCCCCGGACCTTGGTCCCGACCGCCGCCCCGGACCTTGGTCCCGACCGCCGCCCCGGACCTTGGTCCCGACCGCCGCCCCGGACCTTGGTCCCGACCGCCGCCCCGGACCTTGGTCCCGACCGCCGCCCCGGACCTTGGTCCCGACCGCCGCCCCGGACCTTGGTTCCGACCGCCGCCCCGGACCTTGGTCCCGACCGCCGCCCCGGACCTTGGTTCCGACCGCCGCCCCGGACCTTGGTTCCGACCGCCGCCCCGGACCTTGGTTCCGACCGCCGCCCCGGACCTTGGTTCCGACCGCCGCCCCGGACCTTGGTTCCGACCGCCGCCCCGGACCTTGGTTCCGACCGCCGCCCCGGACCTTGGTTCCGACCGCCGCTCCGGACCTTGGTTCCGACCGCCGCCCCGGACCTTGGTTCCGACCGCCGCCCCGGACCTTGGTTCCGACCGCCGCCCCGGACCTTGGTTCCGACTGCCACATCGGACCTTGGGATCTGACCGCCACCTCGGTCATTGTTTCCGACCGCCACCCCGGACCTTGGTTCCGACCGCCACCCCGGACCTTGGTTCCGACCACCACTTCGGACCATGGTTCCGACCGCCACCACGGACCTTGGTCCCGACCGCCACCCCGGACCTTGGTTCCGACCGCCACCCCGGACCTTGGTTCCGACCGCCACCCCGGACCTTGGTTCCGACCGCCACCCCGGACCTTGGTTCCGAATGCCACCCAGGACCTTGGTTCCGACCGGCACCCCGGACCTTGGTTCCGACCGGCGCCCCGGACCTTGGTTCCGACCACCACCCAGGAGCTCGGTTCCGAACGCCAACCCGGACCTTGGTTCCAACTGCCCCCACGGACTTTTGTTCCGACGCTACCCCGGACCTTGGTTCCGACCGCCACCCGGGACCTTGGTTCCGTCCGCCACACGGGACCTTGGTTCTGACTGCCACCCCGGACCTCGGTTCCGACCGCCACCCCGGACCTTGGTTCCGACCACCACCTCGGACTTTGGTTCCGACCACCTACTAGGACATTGGTTCTGACCGCCACCCCGGACCTTGGTTCCGACCGCAACACCAGACCATCGTTCCGAACGCCACCCCGGACCTTGGATGCGACCGCCACCCCGGACCTTGGTTGCGACCGCCACCCGGACCTTGGTTCCGACCGCCACCCCGGACCTTGGTTCCGACCGCCACCCCGGACCTTGGGTTCTGACCGTCACCCCGGACCTTGGTTCCGACCGCCACCACGGAACGTGGTTCCGACCGCCACCCCTGACATTGGTTCCGACCGCGATCCCGGACCTTCGTTCCGACCGCCAGCCCGGATCTTGGTTCCGACCGCCACGCCGGACCTTGGTCCCGACCGCCACCCCGGACCTTGGTCCCGACCGCCACCCCGGACCTTGGTCCCGACCGCCGCCCCGGACCTTGGTCCCGACCGCCACCCCGGACCTTGGTCCCGACCGCCGCCCCGGACCTTGGTCCCGACCGCCGCCCCGGACCTTGGTTCCGACCGCCGCCCCGGACCTTGGTTCCGACCGCCGCCCCGGACCTTGGTTCCGACCGCCGCCCCGGACCTTGGTTCCGACCGCCGCCCCGGACCTTGGTTCCGACCGCCCCCCCGGACCTTGGTTCCGACCGCCGCCCCGGACCTTGGTTCCGACCGCCGCCCCGGACCTTGGTTCCGACCGCCGCCCCGGACCTTGGTTCCGACCGCCGCCCCGGACCTTGGTTCCGACCGCCGCCCCGGACCTTGGTTCCGACCGCCGCCCCGGACCTTGGTTCGGACCGCCGCCCCGGACCTTGGTTCCGACCGCCGCCCCGGACCTTGGTTCCGACCGCCGCCCCGGACCTTGGTTCCGACCGCAACACCAGACCATCGTTCCGAACGCCACCCCGGACCTTGGATGCGACCGCCACCCCGGACCTTGGTTGCGACCGCCACCCGGACCTTGGTCCCGACCGCCGCCCCGGACCTTGGTCCCGACCGCCGCCCCGGACCTTGGTCCCGACCGCCGCCCCGGACCTTGGTCCCGACCGCCGCCCCTGACCTTGGTCCCGACCGCCGCCCCGGACCTTGGTCCCGACCGCCGCCCCGGACCTTGGTCCCGACCGCCGCCCCGGACCTTGGTCCCGACCGCCGCCGCGGACCTTGGTCCCGACCGCCGCCCCGGACCTTGGTCCCGACCGCCGCCCCGGACCTTGGTCCCGACCGCCGCCCCGGACCTTGGTCCCGACCGCCGCCCCGGACCTTGGTCCCGACCGCCGCCCCGGACCTTGGTCCCGACCGCCGCCCCGGACCTTGGTCCCGACCGCCGCCCCGGACCTTGGTCCCGACCGCCGCCCCGGACCTTGGTTCCGACCGCCGCCCCGGACCTTGGTTCCGACCGCCGCCCCGGACCTTGGTTCCGACCGCCGCCCCGGACCTTGGTTCCGACCGCCGCCCCGGACCTTGGTTCCGACCGCCCCCCCGGACCTTGGTTCCGACCGCCGCCCCGGACCTTGGTTCCGACCGCCGCCCCGGACCTTGGTTCCGACCGCCGCCCCGGACCTTGGTTCCGACCGCCGCCCCGGACCTTGGTTCCGACCGCCGCCCCGGACCTTGGTTCCGACCGCCGCCCCGGACCTTGGTTCGGACCGCCGCCCCGGACCTTGGTTCCGACCGCCGCCCCGGACCTTGGTTCCGACCGCCGCCCCGGACCTTGGTTCCGACCGCAACACCAGACCATCGTTCCGAACGCCACCCCGGACCTTGGATGCGACCGCCACCCCGGACCTTGGTTGCGACCTCCACCCGGACCTTGGTCCCGACCGCCGCCCCGGACCTTGGTCCCGACCGCCGCCCCGGACCTTGGTCCCGACCGCCGCCCCGGACCTTGGTCCCGACCGCCGCCCCTGACCTTGGTCCCGACCGCCGCCCCGGACCTTGGTCCCGACCGCCGCCCCGGACCTTGGTCCCGACCGCCGCCCCGGACCTTGGTCCCGACCGCCGCCGCGGACCTTGGTCCCGACCGCCGCCCCGGACCTTGGTCCCGACCGCCGCCCCGGACCTTGGTCCCGACCGCCGCCCCGGACCTTGGTCCCGACCGCCGCCCCGGACCTTGGTCCCGACCGCCGCCCCGGACCTTGGTCCCGACCGCCGCCCCGGACCTTGGTCCCGACCGCCGCCCCGGACCTTGGTCCCGACCGCCGCCCCGGACCTTGGTCCCGACCGCCGCCCCGGACCTTGGTCCCGACCGCCGCCCCGGACCTTGGTCCCGACCGCCGCCCCGGACCTTGGTCCCGACCGCCGCCCCGGACCTTGGTCCCGACCGCCGCCCCGGACCTTGGTCCCGACCGCCGCCCCGGACCTTGGTCCCGACCGCCGCCCCGGACCTTGGTCCCGACCGCCGCCCCGGACCTTGGTCCCGACCGCCGCCCCGGACCTTGGTCCCGACCGCCGCCCCGGACCTTGGTCCCGACCGCCGCCCCGGACCTTGGTCCCGACCGCCGCCCCGGACCTTGGTCCCGACCGCCGCCCCGGACCTTGGTTCCGACCGCCGCCCCGGACCTTGGTTCCGACCGCCGCCCCGGACCTTGGTTCCGACCGCCGCCCCGGACCTTCGTTCCGACCGCCGCCCCGGACCTTGGTTCCGACCGCCGCCCCGGACCTTGGTTCCGACCGCCGCCCCGGACCTTGGTTCCGACCGCCGCTCCGGACCTTGGTTCCGACCGCCGCCCCGGACCTTGGTTCCGACCGCCGCCCCGGACCTTGGTTCCGACCGCCGCCCCGGACCTTGGTTCCGACTGCCACATCGGACCTTGGGATCTGACCGCCACCTCGGTCATTGTTTCCGACCGCCACCCCGGACCTTGGTTCCGACCGCCACCCCGGACCTTGGTTCCGACCACCACGTCGGACCATGGTTCCGACCGCCACCACGGACCTTGGTCCCGACCGCCACCCCGGACCTTGGTTCCGACCGCCACCCCGGACCTTGGTTCCGACCGCCACCCCGGACCTTGGTTCCGACCGCCACCCCGGACCTTGGTTCCGAATGCCACCCAGGACCTTGTTTCCGACCGGCACCCCGGACCTTGGTTCCGACCGGCGCCCCGGACCTTGGTTCCGACCACCACCCAGGAGCTCGGTTCCGAACGCCAACCCGGACCTTGGTTCCAACTGCCCCCACGGACTTTGGTTCCGACGCTACCCCGGACCTTGGTTCCGACCGCCACCCGGGACCTTGGTTCCGTCCGCCACACGGGACCTTGGTTCTGACTGCCACCCCGGACCTCGGTTCCGACCGCCACCCCGGACCTTGGTTCCGACCACCACCTCGGACTTTGGTTCCGACCACCTACTAGGACATTGGTTCTGACCGCCACCCCGGACCTTGGTTCCGACCGCAACACCAGACCATCGTTCCGAACGCCACCCCGGACCTTGGCTGCGACCGCCACCCCGGACCTTGGTTGCGACCGCCACCCGGACCTTGGTTCCGACCGCCACCCCGGACCTTGGTTCCGACCGCCACCCCGGACCTTGGGTTCTGACCGTCACCCCGGACCTTGGTTCCGACCGCCACCACGGAACGTGGTTCCGACCGCCACCCCTGACATTGGTTCCGACCGCGATCCCGGACCTTCGTTCCGACCGCCAGCCCGGATCTTGGTTCCGACCGCCACGCCGGACCTTGGTCCCGACCGCCACCCCGGACCTTGGTCCCGACCGCCGCCCCGGACCTTGGTCCCGACCGCCGCCCCGGACCTTGGTCCCGACCGCCGCCCCGGACCTTGGTCCCGACCGCCGCCCCGGACCTTGGTCCCGACCGCCGCCCCGGACCTTGGTCCCGACCGCCGTCCCGGACCTTGGTCCCGACCGCCGCCCCGGACCTTGGTCCCGACCGCCGCCCCGGACCTTGGTCCCGACCGCCGCCCCGGACCTTGGTCCCGACCGCCGCCCCGGACCTTGGTCCCGACCGCCGCCCCGGACCTTGGTCCCGACCGCCGCCCCGGACCTTGGTCCCGACCGCCGCCCCGGACCTTGGTTCCGACCGCCGCCCCGGACCTTGGTCCCGACCGCCGCCCCGGACCTTGGTTCCGACCGCCGCCCCGGACCTTGGTTCCGACCGCCGCCCCGGACCTTGGTTCCGACCGCCGCCCCGGACCTTGGTTCCGACCGCCGCCCCGGACCTTGGTTCCGACCGCCGCCCCGGACCTTGGTTCCGACCGCCGCCCCGGACCTTGGTTCCGACCGCCGCTCCGGACCTTGGTTCCGACCGCCGCCCCGGACCTTGGTTCCGACCGCCGCCCCGGACCTTGGTTCCGACCGCCGCCCCGGACCTTGGTTCCGACTGCCACATCGGACCTTGGGATCTGACCGCCACCTCGGTCATTGTTTCCGACCGCCACCCCGGACCTTGGTTCCGACCGCCACCCCGGACCTTGGTTCCGACCACCACTTCGGACCATGGTTCCGACCGCCACCCCGGACCTTGGTTCCGACCGCCGCCCCGGACCTTGGTTCCGACCGCCGCCCCGGACCTTGGTCCCGACCGCCACCCCGGACCTTGGTTCCGACCGCCACCCCGGACCTTGGTTCCGACCGCCACCCCGGACCTTGGTTCCGACCGCCACCCCGGACCTTGGTTCCGAATGCCACCCAGGACCTTGGTTCCGACTGGCACCCCGGACCTTGGTTCCGACCGGCGCCCCGGACCTTGGTTCCGACCACCACCCAGGAGCTCGGTTCCGAACGCCAACCCGGACCTTGGTTCCAACTGCCCCCACGGACTTTTGTTCCGACGCTACCCCGGACCTTGGTTCCGACCGCCACCCGGGACCTTGGTTCCGTCCGCCACACGGGACCTTGGTTCTGACTGCCACCCCGGACCTCGGTTCCGACCGCCACCCCGGACCTTGGTTCCGACCACCACCTCGGACTTTGGTTCCGACCACCTACTAGGACATTGGTTCTGACCGCCACCCCGGACCTTGGTTCCGACCGCAACACCAGACCATCGTTCCGAACGCCACCCCGGACCTTGGATGCGACCGCCACCCCGGACCTTGGTTGCGACCGCCACCCGGACCTTGGTTCCGACCGCCACCCCGGACCTTGGTTCCGACCGCCACCCCGGACCTTGGGTTCTGACCGTCACCCCGGACCTTGGTTCCGACCGCCACCACGGAACGTGGTTCCGACCGCCACCCCTGACATTGGTTCCGACCGCGATCCCGGACCTTCGTTCCGACCGCCACCCCGGACCTTGGGTTCTGACCGTCACCCCGGACCTTGGTTCCGACCGCCACCACGGAACGTGGTTCCGACCGCCACCCCTGACATTGGTTCCGACCGCGATCCCGGACCTTCGTTCCGACCGCCAGCCCGGATCTTGGTTCCGACCGCCACGCCGGACCTTGGTCCCGACCGCCACCCCGGACCTTGGTCCCGACCGCCACCCCGGACCTTGGTCCCGACCGCCGCCCCGGACCTTGGTCCCGACCGCCACCCCGGACCTTGGTCCCGACCGCCGCCCCGGACCTTGGTCCCGACCGCCGCCCCGGACCTTGGTTCCGACCGCCGCCCCGGACCTTGGTTCCGACCGCCGCCCCGGACCTTGGTTCCGACCGCCGCCCCGGACCTTGCTTCCGACCGCCGCCCCGGACCTTGGTTCCGACCGCCGCCCCGGACCTTGGTTCCGACCGCCGCCCCGGACCTTGGTTCCGACCGCCGCCCCGGACCTTGGTTCCGACCACCGCCCCGGACCTTGGTTCCGACCGCCGCCCCGGACCTTGGTTCCGACCGCCGCCCCGGACCTTGGTTCCGACCGCCGCCCCGGACCTTGGTTCCGACCGCCGCCCCGGACCTTGGTTCCGACCGCCGCCCCGGACCTTGGTTCCGACCGCCGCCCCGGACCTTGGTTCCGACCGCAACACCAGACCATCGTTCCGAACGCCACCCCGGACCTTGGATGCGACCGCCACCCCGGACCTTGGTTGCGACCGCCACCCGGACCTTGGTTCCGACCGCCACCCCGGACCTTGGTTCCGACCGCCACCCCGGACCTTGGGTTCTGACCGTCACCCCGGACCTTGGGTCCGACCGCCACCACGGAACGTGGTTCCGACCGCCACCCCTGACATTGGTTCCGACCGCGATCCCGGACCTTCGTTCCGACCGCCAGCCCGGATCTTGGGTTCTGACCGTCACCCCGGACCTTGGTTCCGACCGCCACCACGGAACGTGGTTCCGACCGCCACCCCTGACATTGGTTCCGACCGCCGCCCCGGACCTTGGTTCCGACCGCAACACCAGACCATCGTTCCGAACGCCACCCCGGACCTTGGATGCGACCGCCACCCCGGACCTTGGTTGCGACCGCCACCCGGACCTTGGTTCCGACCGCCACCCCGGACCTTGGTTCCGACCGCCACCCCGGACCTTGGGTTCTGACCGTCACCCCGGACCTTGGTTCCGACCGCCACCACGGAACGTGGTTCCGACCGCCACCCCTGACATTGGTTCCGACCGCGATCCCGGACCTTCGTTCCGACCGCCAGCCCGGATCTTGGTTCCGACCGCCACGCCGGACCTTGGTCCCGACCGCCACCCCGGACCTTGGTCCCGACCGCCACCCCGGACCTTGGTCCCGACCGCCGCCCCGGACCTTGGTCCCGACCGCCACCCCGGACCTTGGTCCCGACCGCCGCCCCGGACCTTGGTCCCGACCGCCGCCCCGGACCTTGGTTCCGACCGCCGCCCCGGACCTTGGTTCCGACCGCCGCCCCGGACCTTGGTTCCGACCGCCGCCCCGGACCTTGGTTCCGACCGCCGCCCCGGACCTTGGTTCCGACCGCCGCCCCGGACCTTGGTTCCGACCGCCGCCCCGGACCTTGGTTCCGACCGCCGCCCCGGACCTTGGTTCCGACCGCCGCCCCGGACCTTGGTTCCGACCGCCGCCCCGGACCTTGGTTCCGACCGCCGCCCCGGACCTTGGTTCCGACCGCCGCCCCGGACCTTGGTTCCGACCGCCGCCCCGGACCTTGGTTCCGACCGCCGCCCCGGACCTTGGTTCCGACCGCCGCCACGGACCTTGGTTCCGACCGCCGCCCCGGACCTTGTTTCCGACCGCCGCCCCGGACCTTGGTTCCGACCGCCGCCCCGCACCTTGGTTCCGACCGCCGCCCCGCACCTTGGTTCCGACCGCCGCCCCGGACCTTGGTTCCGACCGCCGCCCCGGACCTTGGTCCCGACCGCCGCCCCGGACCTTGGTCCCGACCGCCGCCCCGGACCTTGGTCCCGACCGCCGCCCCGGACCTTGGTCCCGACCGCCGCCCCGGACCTTGGTCCCGACCGCCACCCCGGACCTTGGTCCCGACCGCCTCCCCGGACCTTGGTCCCGACTGCCGCCCCGGACCTTGGTCCCGACCGCCACCCCGGACCTTGGTCCCGACCGCCACCCCGGACCTTGGTCCCGACCGCCACCCCGGACCTTGGTCCCGACCGCCACCCCGGACCTTGGTCCCGACCGCCACCCCGGACCTTGGTCCCGACCGCCACCCCGGACCTTGGTCCCGACCGCCACCCCGGACCTTGGTCCCGACCGCCACCCCGGACCTTGGTCCCGACCGCCACCCCGGACCTTGGTCCCGACCGCCACCCCGGACCTTGGTCCCGACCGCCACCCCGGACCTTGGTCCCGACCGCCACCCCGGACCTTGGTCCCGACCGCCACCCCGGACCTTGGTCCCGACCGCCAGCCCGGACCTTGGTCCCGAATGCCAGCCCGGACCTTGGTACCGACCGCCACCCCGGACCTTGGTTCTGACCGCCACCTCCACCTTTGTTCCGACCGCCACCCAGGACCTTGGTTCCGATCGCCACCCAGGACCTTGGTTCCGACCGCCACCCAGGACCTTGGTTCCGACCGCCACCCCGGACCTTGGTTCCGACCGGCACCCCGGACCTTGGTTCCGTCCAGCACCTCGGACCTTGGCTCAGAACGCTACCCCATACCTTGATTCCGAGCGCCACCCCGGACCTCGGTTCCGACCGCCACCCCGGACCTCGGTTCCGACCGCCAGCCCGGACCTTGGTTCCGACCGCCAGCCCGGACCTTGGTTCCGACCGCCACACCGGACGTTGGTTCCGAGCGCCACCCCGGACGTTGGTTCCGAGCGCCACCCCGGACGTTGGTTCCGACCGCCACCCCGGACGTTGGTTCCGACCGCCACCCCGGACGTTGGTTCCGACCGCCACCCCGGACCTTGTTTCCGACCGCCACCCCGGACCTTGTTTCCGACCGCCACCCCGGACCTTGTTTCCGACCGCCACCCCGGACCTTGGTTCCGACCGCCACGTCGGACCTTTGTTCCGAACGCGAACCCGGACTTTGGTTCCGCCCGCCACCCCGGATCTTGGTTCCGACCGCCAGCCCGAACCTTGGATCGGACCGCCACCCCGATACTTGGTTCCGACCGCCACCCCGGACCTTGGTTCCGATCGCCACGCCGGACCGTGGTATCGACTGCCCCCCCGGATTTTGGTACCGACTGCCACCCCGGACCTTCGTTCTGACCACCACCTCGGACCTTGGTTCTGACCGCCACCTCCACCTTTGTTCCGACCGCCACCCCGGACCTTGGTTCCGACCGCCACCCAGGACCTTGGTTCCGACCGCCACCCCGGACCTTGGTTCCGACGGCACCCCGGATCTTGGTTCCGTCCACCACCTCGGACCTTGGCTCAGAACGGTACCCCGGACCTTGGTTCCAACCGCCACCCCGGACCTTGGTTCCGACCGCCACCCCGGACCTTGGTTCCGACCGCCAGCCCAGACCTTGGTTCGACCGCCAGCTCGGACCTTGGTTTGGACCGCCACACTGGGACGTTGGTTCCGACCGCCACCCCGGACCTTGGTTCCGACCGCCACGCCAGACATTGGTTCCGACCGCCGCCCCGGACCTTGGTTCCGACCGCCGCCCCGGACCTTGGTTCCGACCGCCGCCCCGGACCTTGGTTCCGACCGCCGCCCCGGACCTTGGTTCCGACCGCCGCCCCGGACCTTGGTTCCGACCGCCGCCCCGGACCTTGGTTCCGACCGCCGCCCCGGACCTTGGTTCCGACCGCCGCCCCGGACCTTGGTTCCGACCGCCGCCCCGGACCTTGGTTCCGACCGCCGCCCCGGACCTTGGTTCCGACCGCCGCCCCGGACCTTGGTTCCGACCGCCGCCCCGGACCTTGGTTCCGACCGCCGCCCCGGACCTTGGTTCCGACCGCCGCCCCGGACCTTGGTTCCGACCGCCGCCCCGGACCTTGGTTCCGACCGCCGCCCCGGACCTTGGTTCCGACCGCCGCCCCGGACCTTGGTTCCGACCGCCGCCCCGGACCTTGGTTCCGACCGCCGCCCCGGACCTTGGTTCCGACCGCCGCCCCGGACCTTGGTTCCGACCGCCGCCCCGGACCTTGGTTCCGACCGCCGCCCCGGACCTTGGTTCCGACCGCCGCCCCGGACCTTGGTTCCGACCGCCGCCCCGGACCTTGGTCCCGACCGCCGCCCCGGACCTTGGTCCCGACCGCCGCCCCGGACCTTGGTCCCGACCGCCGCCCCGGACCTTGGTCCCGACCCCCGCCCCGGACCTTGGTCCCGACCGCCGCCCCGGACCTTGGTCCCGACCGCCGCCCCGGACCTTGGTCCCGACCGCCGCCCCGGACCTTGGTCCCGACCGCCACCCCGGACCTTGGTCCCGACCGCCGCCCCGGACCTTGGTCCCGACCGCCACCCCGGACCTTGGTCCGGACCGCCACCCCGGACCTTGGTCCCGACCGCCACCCCGGACCTTGGTCCCGACCGCCTCCCCGGACCTTGGTCCCGACCGCCACCCCGGACCTTGGTCCCGACCGCCACCCCGGACCTTGGTCCCGACCGCCACCCCGGACCTTGGTCCCGACCGCCACCCCGGACCTTGGTCCCGACCGCCACCCCGGACCTTGGTCCCGACCGCCACCCCGGACCTTGGTCCCGACCGCCACCCCGGACCTTGGTCCCGACCGCCACCCCGGACCTTGGTCCCGACCGCCACCCCGGACCTTGGTCCCGACCGCCACCCCGGACCTTGGTCCCGACCGCCACCCCGGACCTTGGTCCCGACCGCCACCCCGGACCTTGGTCCCGACCGCCACCCCGGACCTTGGTCCCGACCGCCACCCCGGACCTTGGTCCCGACCGCCACCCCGGACCTTGGTCCCGACCGCCACCCCGGACCTTGGTCCCGACCGACACCCCGGACCTTGGTCCCGACCGCCAGCCCGGACCTTGGTTCCGAATGCCAGCCCGGACCTTGGTACCGACCGCCATCCCGGACCTTGGTTCTGACCGCCACCTCCACCTTTGTTCCGACCGCCACCCAGGACCTTGGTTCCGATCGCCACCCAGGACCTTAGTTCCGACCGCCACCCAGGACCTTGGTTCCGACCGCCACCCCGGACCTTGGTTCCGACCGGCACCCCGGACCTTGGTTCCGTCCAGCACCTCGGACCTTGGCTCAGAACGCTACCCCATACCTTGATTCCGAGCGCCACCCCGGACCTTGGTTCCGACCGCCACCCCGGACCTTGGTTCCGACCGCCAGCCCGGACCTTGGTTCCGACCGCCACCCCGGACGTTGTTTCCGAGCGCCACCCCGGACGTTGGTTCCGAGCGCCACCCCGGACGTTGGTTCCGACCGCCACCCCGGACCTTGTTTCCGACCGCCACCCCGGACCTTGTTTCCGACCGCCACCCCGGACCTTGGTCCCGACCGCCACCCCGGACCTTGGTCCCGACCGCCACCCCGGACCTTGGTCCCGACCGCCACCCCGGACCTTGGTCCCGACCGCCACCCCGGACCTTGGTCCCGACCGCCACCCCGGACCTTGGTCCCGACCGACACCCCGGACCTTGGTCCCGACCGCCAGCCCGGACCTTGGTTCCGAATGCCAGCCCGGACCTTGGTACCGACCGCCATCCCGGACCTTGGTTCTGACCGCCACCTCCACCTTTGTTCCGACCGCCACCCAGGACCTTGGTTCCGATCGCCACCCAGGACCTTGGTTCCGACCGCCACCCAGGACCTTGGTTCCGACCGCCACCCCGGACCTTGGTTCCGACCGGCACCCCGGACCTTGGTTCCGTCCAGCACCTCGGACCTTGGCTCAGAACGCTACCCCATACCTTGATTCCGAGCGCCACCCCGGACCTTGGTTCCGACCGCCACCCCGGACCTTGGTTCCGACCGCCAGCCCGGACCTTGGTTCCGACCGCCACCCCGGACGTTGTTTCCGAGCGCCACCCCGGACGTTGGTTCCGAGCGCCACCCCGGACGTTGGTTCCGACCGCCACCCTGGACCTTGTTTCCGACCGCCACCCCGGACCTTGTTTCCGACCGCCACCCCGGACCTTGTTTCCGACCGCCACCCCGGACCTTGGTTCCGACCGCCACGTCGGACCTTTGTTCCGAACGCGAACCCGGACTTTGGTTCCGCCCGCCACCCTGGATCTTGGTTCCGACCGCCAGCCCGAACCTTGGTTCGGACCGCCACCCCGATACTTGGTTCCGACCGCCACCCCGGACCTTGGTTCCGATCGCCACGCCGGACCGTGGTATCGACTGCCCCCCCGGATTTTGGTACCGACTGCCACCCCGGACCTTAGTTCTGACCACCACCTCGGACCTTGGTTCTGACCGCCACCTCCACCTTTGTTCCGACCGCCACCCCGGACCTTGGTTCCGACCGCCACCCAGGACCTTGGTTCCGACCGCCTCCCCGGACCTTGGTTCCGACGGCACCCCGGATCTTGGTTCCGTCCACCACCTCGGACCTTGGCTCAGAACGGTACCCCGGACCTTGGTTCCGACCGCCACCCCGGACCTTGGTTCGACCGCCAGCTCGGACCTTGGTTTGGACCGCCACCCTGGGACGTTGGTTCCGACCGCCACCCCGGACCTTGGTTCCGACCGCCACGCCGGACATTGGTTCCGACCGCCACCCCGGACCTTGGTTCCGACTGCCACATCGGACCTTGGGATCTGACCGCCACCTCGGTCATTGTTTCCGAGCGCCGCCCCGGACCTTGGTTCCGACCGCCACCCCGGACCTTGGTTCCGACCACCACTTCGGACCATGGTTCCGACCGCCACCACGGACCTTGGTCCCGACCGCCACCCCGGACCTTGGTTCCGACCGCCACCCCGGACCTTGGTTCCGACCGCCACCCCGGACCTTGGTTCCGACCGCCACCCCGGACCTTGGTTCCGAATGCCACCCGGGACCTTGGTTCCGACCGGCACCCCGGACCTTGGTTCCGACCGGCGCCCCGGACCTTGGTTCCGACCACCACCCAGGAGCTCGGTTCCGAACGCCAACCCGGACCTTGGTTCCAACTGCCCCCACGGACTTTGGTTCCGACGCTACCCCGGACCTTGGTTCCGACCGCCACCCGGGACCTTGGTTCCGTCCGCCACACGGGACCTTGGTTCTGACTGCCACCCCGGACCTCGGTTCCGACCGCCACCCCGGACCTTGGTTCCGACCACCACCTCGGACTTTGGTTCCGACCACCTACTAGGACATTGGTTCTGACCGCCACCCCGGACCTTGGTTCCGACCGCAACACCAGACCATCGTTCCGAACGCCACCCCGGACCTTGGATGCGACCGCCACCCCGGACCTTGGTTGCAACCGCCACCCGGACCTTGGTTCCGACCGCCACCCCGGACCTTGGTTCCGACCGCCACCCCGGACCTTGGGTTCTGACCGTCACCCCGGACCTTGGTTCCGACCGCCACCACGGAACGTGGTTCCGACCGCCACCCCTGACATTGGTTCCGACCGCGATCCCGGACCTTCGTTCCGACCGCCAGCCCGGATCTTGGTTCCGACCGCCACGCCGGACCTTGGTCCCGACCGCCACCCCGGACCTTGGTCCCGACCGCCACCCCGGACCTTGGTCCCGACCGCCACCCCGGACCTTGGTCCCGACCGCCGCCCCGGACCTTGGTCCCGACCGCCGCCCCGGACCTTGGTCCCGACCGCCGCCCCGGACCTTGGTCCCGACCGCCGCCCCGGACCTTGGTCCCGACCGCCGCCCCGGAACTTGGTCCCGACCGCCGCCCCGGACCTTGGTCCCGACCGCCGCCCCGGACCTTGGTCCCGACCGCCGCCCCGGACCTTGGTCCCGACCGCCGCCCCGGACCATGGTCCCGACCGCCGCCCCGGACCTTGGTCCCGACCGCCGCCCCGGACCTTGGTCCCGACCGCCGCCCCGGACCTTGGTCCCGACCGTCGCCCCGGACCTTGGTCCCGACCGCCGCCCCGGACCTTGGTCCCGACCGCCGCCCCGGACCTTGGTCCCGACCGCCGCCCCGGACCTTGGTCCCGACCGCCGCCCCGGACCTTGGTCCCGACCGCCGCCCCGGACCTTGGTCCCGACCGCCGCCCCGGACCTTGGTTCCGACCGCCGCCCCGGACCTTGGTTCCGACCGCCGCCCCGGACCTTGGTTCCGACCGCCGCCCCGGACCTTGGTTCCGACCGCCGCCCCGGACCTTGGTTCCGACCGCCGCCCCGGACCTTGGTTCCGACCGCCGCCCCGGACCTTGGTTCCGACCGCCGCCCCGGACCTTGGTTCCGACCGCCGCCCCGGACCTTGGTTCCGACCGCCGCCCCGGACCTTGGTTCCGACCGCCGCCCCGGACCTTGGTTCCGACCGCCGCCCCGGACCTTGGTTCCGACCGCCGCCCCGGACCTTGGTTCCGACCGCCGCCCCGGACCTTGGTCCCGACCGCCGCCCCGGACCTTGGTCCCGACCGCCGCCCCGGACCTTGGTCCCGACCGCCGCCCCGGACCTTGGTCCCGACCGCCGCCCCGGACCTTGGTCCCGACCGCCGCCCCGGTCCTTGGTCCCGACCGCCGCCCCGGACCTTGGTCCCGACCGCCGCCCCGGACCTTGGTCCCGACCGCCGCCCCGGACCTTGGTCCCGACCGCCGCCCCGGACCTTGGTCCCGACCGCCGCCCCGGACCTTGGTCCCGACCGCCGCCCCGGACCTTGGTCCCGACCGCCGCCCCGGACCTTGGTCCCGACCGCCGCCCCGGACCTTGGTCCCGACCGCCGCCCCGGACCTTGGTCCCGACCGCCGCCCCGGACCTTGGTCCCGACCGCCGCCCCGGACCTTGGTCCCGACCGCCGCCCCGGACCTTGGTCCCGACCGCCGCCCCGGACCTTGGTCCCGACCGCCGCCCCGGACCTTGGTCCCGACCGCCGCCCCGGACCTTGGTCCCGACCGCCGCCCCGGACCTTGGTCCCGACCGCCGCCCCGGACCTTGGTCCCGACCGACGCCCCGGACCTTGGTCCCGACCGCCGCCCCGGACCTTGGTCCCGACCGCCGCCCCGGACGTTGGTTCCGACCGCCACCCCGGACGTTGGTTCCGACCGCCACCCCGGACGTTGGTTCCGACCGCCACCCCGGACCTTGTTTCCGACCGCCACCCCGGACCTTGTTTCCGACCGCCACCCCGGACCTTGTTTCCGACCGCCACCCCGGACCTTGGTTCCGACCGCCACGTCGGACCTTTGTTCCGAACGCGAACCCGGACTTTGGTTCCGCCCGCCACCCTGGATCTTGGTTCCGACCGCCAGCCCGAACCTTGGATCGGACCGCCACCCCGATACTTGGTTCCGACCGCCACCCCGGACCTTGGTTCCGATCGCCACGCCGGACCGTGGTATCGACTGCCCCCCCGGATTTTGGTACCGACTGCCCCCCCGGATTTTGGTACCGACTGCCACCCCGGACCTTCGTTCTGACCACCACCTCGGACCTTGGTTCTGACCGCCACCTCCACCTTTGTTCCGACCGCCACCCCGGACCTTGGTTCCGACCGCCACCCAGGACCTTGGTTCCGACCGCCACCCCGGACCTTGGTTCCGACGGCACCCCGGATCTTGGTTCCGTCCACCACCTCGGACCTTGGCTCAGAACGGTACCCCGGACCTTGGTTCCAACCGCCACCCCGGACCTTGGTTCCGACCGCCACCCCGGACCTTGGTTCCGACCGCCAGCCCAGACCTTGGTTCGACCGCCAGCTCGGACCTTGGTTTGGACCGCCACCCTGGGACGTTGGTTCCGACCGCCACCCCGGACCTTGGTTCCGACCGCCACGCCAGACATTGGTTCCGACCGCCGCCCCGGACCTTGGTTCCGACCGCCGCCCCGGACCTTGGTTCCGACCGCCGCCCCGGACCTTGGTTCCGACCGCCGCCCCGGACCTTGGTTCCGACCGCCGCCCCGGACCTTGGTTCCGACCGCCGCCCCGGACCTTGGTTCCGACCGCCGCCCCGGACCTTGGTTCCGACCGCCGCCCCGGACCTTGGTTCCGACCGCCGCCCCGGACCTTGGTTCCGACCGCCGCCCCGGACCTTGGTTCCGACCGCCGCCCCGGACCTTGGTTCCGACCGCCGCCCCGGACCTTGGTTCCGACCGCCGCCCCGGACCTTGGTTCCGACCGCCGCCCCGGACCTTGGTTCCGACCGCCGCCCCGGACCTTGGTTCCGACCGCCGCCCCGGACCTTGGTTCCGACCGCCGCCCCGGACCTTGGTTCCGACCGCCGCCCCGGACCTTGGTTCCGACCGCCGCCCCGGACCTTGGTCCCGACCGCCGCCCCGGACCTTGGTTCCGACCGCCGCCCCGGACCTTGGTTCCGACCGCCGCCCCGGACCTTGGTTCCGACCGCCGCCCCGGACCTTGGTTCCGACCGCCGCCCCGGACCTTGGTTCCGACCGCCGCCCCGGACCTTGGTTCCGACCGCCGCCCCGGACCTTGGTTCCGACCGCCGCCCCGGACCTTGGTTCCGACCGCCGCCCCGGACCTTGGTTCCGACCGCCGCCCCGGACCTTGGTCCCGACCGCCGCCCCGGACCTTGGTTCCGACCGCCGCCCCGGACCTTGGTTCCGACCGCCGCCCCGGACCTTGGTCCCGACCGCCGCCCCGGACCTTGGTTCCGACCGCCGCCCCGGACCTTGGTCCCGACCGCCGCCCCGGACCTTGGTCCCGACCCCCGCCCCGGACCTTGGTCCCGACCGCCGCCCCGGACCTTGGTCCCGACCGCCGCCCCGGACCTTGGTCCCGACCGCCGCCCCGGACCTTGGTCCCGACCGCCACCCCGGACCTTGGTCCCGACCGCCACCCCGGACCTTGGTCCCGACCGCCACCCCGGACCTTGGTCCGGACCGCCACCCCGGACCTTGGTCCCGACCGCCACCCCGGACCTTGGTCCCGACCGCCTCCCCGGACCTTGGTCCCGACCGCCACCCCGGACCTTGGTCCCGACCGCCACCCCGGACCTTGGTCCCGACCGGCACCCCGGACCTTGGTCCCGACCGCCACCCCGGACCTTGGTCCCGACCGCCACCCCGGACCTTGGTCCCGACCGCCACCCCGGACCTTGGTCCCGACCGCCACCCCGGACCTTGGTCCCGACCGCCACCCCGGACCTTGGTCCCGACCGCCACCCCGGACCTTGGTCCCGACCGCCACCCCGGACCTTGGTCCCGACCGCCACCCCGGACCTTGGTCCCGACCGCCACCCCGGACCTTGGTCCCGACCGCCACCCCGGACCTTGGTCCCGACCGCCACCCCGGACCTTGGTCCCGACCGCCACCCCGGACCTTGGTCCCGACCGCCACCCCGGACCTTGGTCCCGACCGCCACCCCGGACCTTGGTCCCGACCGCCACCCCGGACCTTGGTCCCGACCGACACCCCGGACCTTGGTCCCGACCGCCAGCCCGGACCTTGGTTCCGAATGCCAGCCCGGACCTTGGTACCGACCGCCATCCCGGACCTTGGTTCTGACCGCCACCTCCACCTTTGTTCCGACCGCCACCCAGGACCTTGGTTCCGATCGCCACCCAGGACCTTGGTTCCGACCGCCACCCAGGACCTTGGTTCCGACCGCCACCCCGGACCTTGGTTCCGACCGGCACCCCGGACCTTGGTTCCGTCCAGCACCTCGGACCTTGGCTCAGAACGCTACCCCATACCTTGATTCCGAGCGCCACCCCGGACCTTGGTTCCGACCGCCACCCCGGACCTTGGTTCCGACCGCCAGCCCGGACCTTGGTTCCGACCGCCACCCCGGACGTTGTTTCCGACCGCCACCCCGGACGTTGGTTCCGAGCGCCACCCCGGACGTTGGTTCCGACCGCCACCCCGGACCTTGTTTCCGACCGCCACCCCGGACCTTGTTTCCGACCGCCACCCCGGACCTTGTTTCCGACCGCCACCCCGGACCTTGGTTCCGACCGCCACGTCGGACCTTTGTTCCGAACGCGAACCCGGACTTTGGTTCCGCCCGCCACCCTGGATCTTGGTTCCGACCGCCAGCCCGAACCTTGGTTCGGACCGCCACCCCGATACTTGGTTCCGACCGCCACCCCGGACCTTGGTTCCGATCGCCACGCCGGACCGTGGTATCGACTGCCCCCCCGGATTTTGGTACCGACTGCCACCCCGGACCTTAGTTCTGACCACCACCTCGGACCTTGGTTCTGACCGCCACCTCCACCTTTGTTCCGACCGCCACCCCGGACCTTGGTTCCGACCGCCACCCAGGACCTTGGTTCCGACCGCCTCCCCGGACCTTGGTTCCGACGGCACCCCGGATCTTGGTTCCGTCCACCACCTCGGACCTTGGCTCAGAACGGTACCCCGGACCTTGGTTCCGACCGCCACCCCGGACCTTGGTTCGACCGCCAGCTCGGACCTTGGTTTGGACCGCCACCCTGGGACGTTGGTTCCGACCGCCACCCCGGACCTTGGTTCCGACCGCCACGCCGGACATTGGTTCCGACCGCCACCCCGGACCTTGGTTCCGACTGCCACATCGGACCTTGGGATCTGACCGCCACCTCGGTCATTGTTTCCAACCGCCGCCCCGGACCTTGGTTCCGACCGCCACCCCGGACCTTGGTTCCGACCACCACTTCGGACCATGGTTCCGACCGCCACCACGGACCTTGGTCCCGACCGCCACCCCGGACCTTGGTTCCGACCGCCACCCCGGACCTTGGTTCCGACCGCCACCCCGGACCTTGGTTCCGACCGCCACCCCGGACCTTGGTTCCGAATGCCACCCGGGACCTTGGTTCCGACCGGCACCCCGGACCTTGGTTCCGACCGGCGCCCCGGACCTTGGTTCCGACCACCACCCAGGAGCTCGGTTCCGAACGCCAACCCGGACCTTGGTTCCAACTGCCCCCACGGACTTTGGTTCCGACGCTACCCCGGACCTTGGTTCCGACCGCCACCCGGGACCTTGGTTCCGTCCGCCACACGGGACCTTGGTTCTGACTGCCACCCCGGACCTCGGTTCCGACCGCCACCCCGGACCTTGGTTCCGACCACCACCTCGGACTTTGGTTCCGACCACCTACTAGGACATTGGTTCTGACCGCCACCCCGGACCTTGGTTCCGACCGCAACACCAGACCATCGTTCCGAACGCCACCCCGGACCTTGGATGCGACCGCCACCCCGGACCTTGGTTGCAACCGCCACCCGGACCTTGGTTCCGACCGCCACCCCGGACCTTGGTTCCGACCGCCACCCCGGACCTTGGGTTCTGACCGTCACCCCGGACCTTGGTTCCGACCGCCACCACGGAACGTGGTTCCGACCGCCACCCCTGACATTGGTTCCGACCGCGATCCCGGACCTTCGTTCCGACCGCCAGCCCGGATCTTGGTTCCGACCGCCACGCCGGACCTTGGTCCCGACCGCCACCCCGGACCTTGGTCCCGACCGCCACCCCGGACCTTGGTCCCGACCGCCACCCCGGACCTTGGTCCCGACCGCCGCCCCGGACCTTGGTCCCGACCGCCGCCCCGGACCTTGGTCCCGACCGCCGCCCCGGACCTTGGTCCCGACCGCCGCCCCGGACCTTGGTCCCGACCGCCGCCCCGGAACTTGGTCCCGACCGCCGCCCCGGACCTTGGTCCCGACCGCCGCCCCGGACCTTGGTCCCGACCGCCGCCCCGGACCTTGGTCCCGACCGCCGCCCCGGACCATGGTCCCGACCGCCGCCCCGGACCTTGGTCCCGACCGCCGCCCCGGACCTTGGTCCCGACCGCCGCCCCGGACCTTGGTCCCGACCGTCGCCCCGGACCTTGGTCCCGACCGCCGCCCCGGACCTTGGTCCCGACCGCCGCCCCGGACCTTGGTCCCGACCGCCGCCCCGGACCTTGGTCCCGACCGCCGCCCCGGACCTTGGTCCCGACCGCCGCCCCGGACCTTGGTCCCGACCGCCGCCCCGGACCTTGGTTCCGACCGCCGCCCCGGACCTTGGTTCCGACCGCCGCCCCGGACCTTGGTTCCGACCGCCGCCCCGGACCTTGGTTCCGACCGCCGCCCCGGACCTTGGTTCCGACCGCCGCCCCGGACCTTGGTTCCGACCGCCGCCCCGCACCTTGGTTCCGACCGCCGCCCCGGACCTTGGTTCCGACCGCCGCCCCGGACCTTGGTTCCGACCGCCGCCCCGGACCTTGGTTCCGACCGCCGCCCCGGACCTTGGTTCCGACCGCCGCCCCGGACCTTGGTTCCGACCGCCGCCCCGGACCTTGGTTCCGACCGCCGCCCCGGACCTTGGTCCCGACCGCCGCCCCGGACCTTGGTCCCGACCGCCGCCCCGGACCTTGGTCCCGACCGCCGCCCCGGACCTTGGTCCCGACCGCCGCCCCGGACCTTGGTCCCGACCGCCGCCCCGGTCCTTGGTCCCGACCGCCGCCCCGGACCTTGGTCCCGACCGCCGCCCCGGACCTTGGTCCCGACCGCCGCCCCGGACCTTGGTCCCGACCGCCGCCCCGGACCTTGGTCCCGACCGCCGCCCCGGACCTTGGTCCCGACCGCCGCCCCGGACCTTGGTCCCGACCGCCGCCCCGGACCTTGGTCCCGACCGCCGCCCCGGACCTTGGTCCCGACCGCCGCCCCGGACCTTGGTCCCGACCGCCGCCCGGACCTTGGTCCCGACCGCCGCCCCGGACCTTGGTCCCGACCGCCGCCCCGGACCTTGGTCCCGACCGCCGCCCCGGACCTTGGTCCCGACCGCCGCCCCGGACCTTGGTCCCGACCGCCGCCCCGGACCTTGGTCCCGACCGCCGCCCCGGACCTTGGTCCCGACCGCCGCCCCGGACCTTGGTCCCGACCGCCGCCCCGGACCTTGGTCCCGACCGACGCCCCGGACCTTGGTCCCGACCGCCGCCCCGGACCTTGGTCCCGACCGCCGCCCCGGACCTTGGTCCCGACCGCCGCCCCGGACCTTGGTCCCGACCGCCGCCCCGGACCTTGGTCCCGACCGCCGCCCCGGACCTTGGTCCCGACCGCCACCCCGGACCTTGGTCCCGACCGCCACCCCGGACCTTGGTCCCGACCGCCACCCCGGACCTTGGTCCCGACCGCCACCCCGGACCTTGGTCCCGACCGCCACCCCGGACCTTGGTCCCGACCGCCACCCCGGACCTTGGTCCCGACCGCCACCCCGGACCTTGGTCCCGACCGCCACCCCGGACCTTGGTCCCGACCGCCACCCCGGACCTTGGTCCCGACCGCCACCCCGGACCTTGGTCCCGACCGCCACCCCGGACCTTGGTCCCGACCGCCAGCCCGGACCTTGGTCCCGAATGCCAGCCCGGACCTTGGTACCGACCGCCACCCCGGACCTTGGTTCTGACCGCCACCTCCACCTTTGTTCCGACCGCCACCCAGGACCTTGGTTCCGATCGCCACCCAGGACCTTGGTTCCGACCGCCACCCAGGACCTTGGTTCCGACCGCCACCCCGGACGTTGGTTCCGACCGGCACCCCGGACCTTGGTTCCGTCCAGCACCTCGGACCTTGGCTCAGAACGCTACCCCATACCTTGATTCCGAGCGCCACCCCGGACCTCGGTTCCGACCGCCACCCCGGACCTCGGTTCCGACCGCCAGCCCGGACCTTGGTTCCGACCGCCAGCCCGGACCTTGGTTCCGACCGCCACACCGGACGTTGGTTCCGAGCGCCACCCCGGACGTTGGTTCCGAGCGCCACCCCGGACGTTGGTTCCGAGCGCCACCCCGGACGTTGGTTCCGACCGCCACCCCGGACGTTGGTTCCGACCGCCACCCCGGACGTTGGTTCCGACCGCCACCCCGGACCTTGTTTCCGACCGCCACCCCGGACCTTGTTTCCGACCGCCACCCCGGACCTTGTTTCCGACCGCCACCCCGGACCTTGGTTCCGACCGCCACGTCGGACCTTTGTTCCGAACGCGAACCCGGACTTTGGTTCCGCCCGCCACCCTGGATCTTGGTTCCGACCGCCAGCCCGAACCTTGGATCGGACCGCCACCCCGATACTTGGTTCCGACCGCCACCCCGGACCTTGGTTCCGATCGCCACGCCGGACCGTGGTATCGACTGCCCCCCCGGATTTTGGTACCGACTGCCACCCCGGACCTTCGTTCTGACCACCACCTCGGACCTTGGTTCTGACCGCCACCTCCACCTTTGTTCCGACCGCCACCCCGGACCTTGGTTCCGACCGCCACCCAGGACCTTGGTTCCGACCGCCACCCCGGACCTTGGTTCCGACGGCACCCCGGATCTTGGTTCCGTCCACCACCTCGGACCTTGGCTCAGAACGGTACCCCGGACCTTGGTTCCAACCGCCACCCCGGACCTTGGTTCCGACCGCCACCCCGGACCTTGGTTCCGACCGCCAGCCCAGACCTTGGTTCGACCGCCAGCTCGGACCTTGGTTTGGACCGCCACCCTGGGACGTTGGTTCCGACCGCCACCCCGGACCTTGGTTCCGACCGCCACGCCAGACATTGGTTCCGACCGCCGCCCCGGACCTTGGTTCCGACCGCCGCCCCGGACCTTGGTTCCGACCGCCGCCCCGGACCTTGGTTCCGACCGCCGCCCCGGACCTTGGTTCCGACCGCCGCCCCGGACCTTGGTTCCGACCGCCGCCCCGGACCTTGGTTCCGACCGCCGCCCCGGACCTTGGTTCCGACCGCCGCCCCGGACCTTGGTTCCGACCGCCGCCCCGGACCTTGGTTCCGACCGCCGCCCCGGACCTTGGTTCCGACCGCCGCCCCGGACCTTGGTTCCGACCGCCGCCCCGGACCTTGGTTCCGACCGCCGCCCCGGACCTTGGTTCCGACCGCCGCCCCGGACCTTGGTTCCGACCGCCGCCCCGGACCTTGGTTCCGACCGCCGCCCCGGACCTTGGTTCCGACCGCCGCCCCGGACCTTGGTTCCGACCGCCGCCCCGGACCTTGGTCCCGACCGCCGCCCCGGACCTTGGTCCCGACCGCCACCCCGGACCTTGGTCCCGACCGCCACCCCGGACCTTGGTCCCGACCGCCACCCCGGACCTTGGTCCCGACCGCCACCCCGGACCTTGGTCCCGACCGCCACCCCGGACCTTGGTCCCGACCGCCACCCCGGACCTTGGTCCCGACCGCCACCCCGGACCTTGGTCCCGACCGCCACCCCGGACCTTGGTCCCGACCGCCAGCCCGGACCTTGGTCCCGAATGCCAGCCCGGACCTTGGTACCGACCGCCACCCCGGACCTTGGTTCTGACCGCCACCTCCACCTTTGTTCCGACCGCCACCCAGGACCTTGGTTCCGATCGCCACCCAGGACCTTGGTTCCGACCGCCACCCAGGACCTTGGTTCCGACCGCCACCCCGGACGTTGGTTCCGACCGGCACCCCGGACCTTGGTTCCGTCCAGCACCTCGGACCTTGGCTCAGAACGCTACCCCATACCTTGATTCCGAGCGCCACCCCGGACCTCGGTTCCGACCGCCACCCCGGACCTCGGTTCCGACCGCCAGCCCGGACCTTGGTTCCGACCGCCAGCCCGGACCTTGGTTCCGACCGCCACACCGGACGTTGGTTCCGAGCGCCACCCCGGACGTTGGTTCCGAGCGCCACCCCGGACGTTGGTTCCGACCGCCACCCCGGACGTTGGTTCCGACCGCCACCCCGGACGTTGGTTCCGACCGCCACCCCGGACCTTGTTTCCGACCGCCACCCCGGACCTTGTTTCCGACCGCCACCCCGGACCTTGTTTCCGACCGCCACCCCGGACCTTGGTTCCGACCGCCACGTCGGACCTTTGTTCCGAACGCGAACCCGGACTTTGGTTCCGCCCGCCACCCTGGATCTTGGTTCCGACCGCCAGCCCGAACCTTGGATCGGACCGCCACCCCGATACTTGGTTCCGACCGCCACCCCGGACCTTGGTTCCGATCGCCACGCCGGACCGTGGTATCGACTGCCCCCCCGGATTTTGGTACCGACTGCCACCCCGGACCTTCGTTCTGACCACCACCTCGGACCTTGGTTCTGACCGCCACCTCCACCTTTGTTCCGACCGCCACCCCGGACCTTGGTTCCGACCGCCACCCAGGACCTTGGTTCCGACCGCCACCCCGGACCTTGGTTCCGACGGCACCCCGGATCTTGGTTCCGTCCACCACCTCGGACCTTGGCTCAGAACGGTACCCCGGACCTTGGTTCCAACCGCCACCCCGGACCTTGGTTCCGACCGCCACCCCGGACCTTGGTTCCGACCGCCAGCCCAGACCTTGGTTCGACCGCCAGCTCGGACCTTGGTTTGGACCGCCACCCTGGGACGTTGGTTCCGACCGCCACCCCGGACCTTGGTTCCGACCGCCACGCCAGACATTGGTTCCGACCGCCGCCCCGGACCTTGGTTCCGACCGCCGCCCCGGACCTTGGTTCCGACCGCCGCCCCGGACCTTGGTTCCGACCGCCGCCCCGGACCTTGGTTCCGACCGCCGCCCCGGACCTTGGTTCCGACCGCCGCCCCGGACCTTGGTTCCGACCGCCGCCCCGGACCTTGGTTCCGACCGCCGCCCCGGACCTTGGTTCCGACCGCCGCCCCGGACCTTGGTTCCGACCGCCGCCCCGGACCTTGGTTCCGACCGCCGCCCCGGACCTTGGTTCCGACCGCCGCCCCGGACCTTGGTTCCGACCGCCGCCCCGGACCTTGGTTCCGACCGCCGCCCCGGACCTTGGTTCCGACCGCCGCCCCGGACCTTGGTTCCGACCGCCGCCCCGGACCTTGGTTCCGACCGCCGCCCCGGACCTTGGTTCCGACCGCCGCCCCGGACCTTGGTTCCGACCGCCGCCCCGGACCTTGGTCCCGACCGCCGCCCCGGACCTTGGTTCCGACCGCCGCCCCGGACCTTGGTTCCGACCGCCGCCCCGGACCTTGGTCCCGACCGCCGCCCCGGACCTTGGTTCCGACCGCCGCCCCGGACCTTGGTCCCGACCGCCGCCCCGGACCTTGGTCCCGACCCCCGCCCCGGACCTTGGTCCCGACCGCCGCCCCGGACCTTGGTCCCGACCGCCGCCCCGGACCTTGGTCCCGACCGCCGCCCCGGACCTTGGTCCCGACCGCCACCCCGGACCTTGGTCCCGACCGCCACCCCGGACCTTGGTCCGGACCGCCACCCCGGACCTTGGTCCCGACCGCCACCCCGGACCTTGGTCCCGACCGCCTCCCCGGACCTTGGTCCCGACCGCCACCCCGGACCTTGGTCCCGACCGCCACCCCGGACCTTGGTCCCGACCGGCACCCCGGACCTTGGTCCCGACCGCCACCCCGGACCTTGGTCCCGACCGCCACCCCGGACCTTGGTCCCGACCGCCACCCCGGACCTTGGTCCCGACCGCCACCCCGGACCTTGGTCCCGACCGCCACCCCGGACCTTGGTCCCGACCGCCACCCCGGACCTTGGTCCCGACCGCCACCCCGGACCTTGGTCCCGACCGCCACCCCGGACCTTGGTCCCGACCGCCACCCCGGACCTTGGTCCCGACCGCCACCCCGGACCTTGGTCCCGACCGCCACCCCGGACCTTGGTCCCGACCGCCACCCCGGACCTTGGTCCCGACCGCCACCCCGGACCTTGGTCCCGACCGCCACCCCGGACCTTGGTCCCGACCGCCACCCCGGACCTTGGTCCCGACCGCCAGCCCGGACCTTGGTTCCGAATGCCAGCCCGGACCTTGGTACCGACCGCCATCCCGGACCTTGGTTCTGACCGCCACCTCCACCTTTGTTCCGACCGCCACCCAGGACCTTGGTTCCGATCGCCACCCAGGACCTTGGTTCCGACCGCCACCCAGGACCTTGGTTCCGACCGCCACGCCGGACCTTGGTTCCGACCGGCACCCCGGACCTTGGTTCCGTCCAGCACCTCGGACCTTGGCTCAGAACGCTACCCCATACCTTGATTCCGAGCGCCACCCCGGACCTTGGTTCCGACCGCCACCCCGGACCTTGGTTCCGACCGCCAGCCCGGACCTTGGTTCCGACCGCCACCCCGGACGTTGTTTCCGAGCGCCACCCCGGACGTTGGTTCCGAGCGCCACCCCGGACGTTGGTTCCGACCGCCACCCCGGACCTTGTTTCCGACCGCCACCCCGGACCTTGTTTCCGACCGCCACCCCGGACCTTGTTTCCGACCGCCACCCCGGACCTTGGTTCCGACCGCCACGTCGGACCTTTGTTCCGAACGCGAACCCGGACTTTGGTTCCGCCCGCCACCCTGGATCTTGGTTCCGACCGCCAGCCCGAACCTTGGTTCGGACCGCCACCCCGATACTTGGTTCCGACCGCCACCCCGGACCTTGGTTCCGATCGCCACGCCGGACCGTGGTATCGACTGCCCCCCCGGATTTTGGTACCGACTGCCACCCCGGACCTTAGTTCTGACCACCACCTCGGACCTTGGTTCTGACCGCCACCTCCACCTTTGTTCCGACCGCCACCCCGGACCTTGGTTCCGACCGCCACCCAGGACCTTGGTTCCGACCGCCTCCCCGGACCTTGGTTCCGACGGCACCCCGGATCTTGGTTCCGTCCACCACCTCGGACCTTGGCTCAGAACGGTACCCCGGACCTTGGTTCCGACCGCCACCCCGGACCTTGGTTCGACCGCCAGCTCGGACCTTGGTTTGGACCGCCACCCTGGGACGTTGGTTCCGACCGCCACCCCGGACCTTGGTTCCGACCGCCACGCCGGACATTGGTTCCGACCGCCACCCCGGACCTTGGTTCCGACTGCCACATCGGACCTTGGGATCTGACCGCCACCTCGGTCATTGTTTCCGACCGCCGCCCCGGACCTTGGTTCCGACCGCCACCCCGGACCTTGGTTCCGACCACCACTTCGGACCATGGTTCCGACCGCCACCACGGACCTTGGTCCCGACCGCCACCCCGGACCTTGGTTCCGACCGCCACCCCGGACCTTGGTTCCGACCGCCACCCCGGACCTTGGTTCCGACCGCCACCCCGGACCTTGGTTCCGAATGCCACCCGGGACCTTGGTTCCGACCGGCACCCCGGACCTTGGTTCCGACCGGCGCCCCGGACCTTGGTTCCGACCACCACCCAGGAGCTCGGTTCCGAACGCCAACCCGGACCTTGGTTCCAACTGCCCCCACGGACTTTGGTTCCGACGCTACCCCGGACCTTGGTTCCGACCGCCACCCGGGACCTTGGTTCCGTCCGCCACACGGGACCTTGGTTCTGACTGCCACCCCGGACCTCGGTTCCGACCGCCACCCCGGACCTTGGTTCCGACCACCACCTCGGACTTTGGTTCCGACCACCTACTAGGACATTGGTTCTGACCGCCACCCCGGACCTTGGTTCCGACCGCAACACCAGACCATCGTTCCGAACGCCACCCCGGACCTTGGATGCGACCGCCACCCCGGACCTTGGTTGCAACCGCCACCCGGACCTTGGTTCCGACCGCCACCCCGGACCTTGGTTCCGACCGCCACCCCGGACCTTGGGTTCTGACCGTCACCCCGGACCTTGGTTCCGACCGCCACCACGGAACGTGGTTCCGACCGCCACCCCTGACATTGGTTCCGACCGCGATCCCGGACCTTCGTTCCGACCGCCAGCCCGGATCTTGGTTCCGACCGCCACGCCGGACCTTGGTCCCGACCGCCACCCCGGACCTTGGTCCCGACCGCCACCCCGGACCTTGGTCCCGACCGCCACCCCGGACCTTGGTCCCGACCGCCGCCCCGGACCTTGGTCCCGACCGCCGCCCCGGACCTTGGTCCCGACCGCCGCCCCGGACCTTGGTCCCGACCGCCGCCCCGGACCTTGGTCCCGACCGCCGCCCCGGACCTTGGTCCCGACCGCCGCCCCGGACCTTGGTCCCGACCGCCGCCCCGGACCTTGGTCCCGACCGCCGCCCCGGACCTTGGTCCCGACCGCCGCCCCGGACCTTGGTCCCGACCGCCGCCCCGGACCTTGGTCCCGACCGCCGCCCCGGACCTTGGTCCCGACCGCCGCCCCGGACCTTGGTCCCGACCGTCGCCCCGGACCTTGGTCCCGACCGCCGCCCCGGACCTTGGTCCCGACCGCCGCCCCGGACCTTGGTCCCGACCGCCGCCCCGGACCTTGGTCCCGACCGCCGCCCCGGACCTTGGTCCCGACCGCCGCCCCGGACCTTGGTCCCGACCGCCGCCCCGGACCTTGGTCCCGACCGCCGCCCCGGACCTTGGTCCCGACCGCCGCCCCGGACCTTGGTTCCGACCGCCGCCCCGGACCTTGGTTCCGACCGCCGCCCCGGACCTTGGTTCCGACCGCCGCCCCGGACCTTGGTTCCGACCGCCGCCCCGGACCTTGGTTCCGACCGCCGCCCCGGACCTTGGTTCCGACCGCCGCCCCGGACCTTGGTTCCGACCGCCGCCCCGGACCTTGGTTCCGACCGCCGCCCCGGACCTTGGTTCCGACCGCCGCCCCGGACCTTGGTTCCGACCGCCGCCCCGGACCTTGGTTCCGACCGCCGCCCCGGACCTTGGTTCCTACCGCCGCCCCGGACCTTGGTCCCGACCGCCGCCCCGGACCTTGGTCCCGACCGCAGCCCCGGACCTTGGTCCCGACCGCCGCCCCGGACCTTGGTCCCGACCGCCGCCCCGGACCTTGGTCCCGACCGCCGCCCCGGACCTTGGTCACGACCGCCGCCCCGGACCTTGGTCCCGACCGCCGCCCCGGACCTTGGTCCCGACCGCCGCCCCGGACCTTGGTCCCGACCGCCGCCCCGGACCTTGGTCCCGACCGCCGCCCCGGACCTTGGTCCCGACCGCCGCCCCGGACCTTGGTCCCGACCGCCGCCCCGGACCTTGGTCCCGACCGCCGCCCCGGACCTTGGTCCCGACCGCCGCCCCGGACCTTGGTCCCGACCGCCGCCCCGGACCTTGGTCCCGACCGCCGCCCCGGACCTTGGTCCCGACCGCCGCCCCGGACCTTGGTCCCGACCGCCACCCCGGACCTTGGTCCCGACCGCCACCCCGGACCTTGGTCCCGACCGCCAGCCCGGACCTTGGTTCCGAATGCCAGCCCGGACCTTGGTACCGACCGCCATCCCGGACCTTGGTTCTGACCGCCACCTCCACCTTTGTTCCGACCGCCACCCAGGACCTTGGTTCCGATCGCCACCCAGGACCTTGGTTCCGACCGCCACCCAGGACCTTGGTTCCGACCGCCACCCCGGACCTTGGTTCCGACCGGCACCCCGGACCTTGGTTCCGTCCAGCACCTCGGACCTTGGCTCAGAACGCTACCCCATACCTTGATTCCGAGCGCCACCCCGGACCTTGGTTCCGACCGCCACCCCGGACCTTGGTTCCGACCGCCAGCCCGGACCTTGGTTCCGACCGCCACCCCGGACGTTGTTTCCGAGCGCCACCCCGGACGTTGGTTCCGAGCGCCACCCCGGACGTTGGTTCCGACCGCCACCCCGGACCTTGTTTCCGACCGCCACCCCGGACCTTGGTTCCGACCGCCACGTCGGACCTTTGTTCCGAACGCGAACCCGGACTTTGGTTCCGCCCGCCACCCTGGATCTTGGTTCCGACCGCCAGCCCGAACCTTGGTTCGGACCGCCACCCCGATACTTGGTTCCGACCGCCACCCCGGACCTTGGTTCCGATCGCCACGCCGGACCGTGGTATCGACTGCCCCCCCGGATTTTGGTACCGACTGCCACCCCGGACCTTAGTTCTGACCACCACCTCGGACCTTGGTTCTGACCGCCACCTCCACCTTTGTTCCGACCGCCACCCCGGACCTTGGTTCCGACCGCCACCCAGGACCTTGGTTCCGACCGCCTCCCCGGACCTTGGTTCCGACGGCACCCCGGATCTTGGTTCCGTCCACCACCTCGGACCTTGGCTCAGAACGGTACCCCGGACCTTGGTTCCGACCGCCACCCCGGACCTTGGTTCGACCGCCAGCTCGGACCTTGGTTTGGACCGCCACCCTGGGACGTTGGTTCCGACAGCCACCCCGGACCTTGGTTCCGACCGCCACGCCGGACATTGGTTCCGACCGCCACCCCGGACCTTGGTTCCGACTGCCACATCGGACCTTGGGATCTGACCGCCACCTCGGTCATTGTTTCCGACCGCCGCCCCGGACCTTGGTTCCGACCGCCACCCCGGACCTTGGTTCCGACCACCACTTCGGACCATGGTTCCGACCGCCACCACGGACCTTGGTCCCGACCGCCACCCCGGACCTTGGTTCCGACCGCCACCCCGGACCTTGGTTCCGACCGCCACCCCGGACCTTGGTTCCGACCGCCACCCCGGACCTTGGTTCCGAATGCCACCCGGGACCTTGGTTCCGACCGGCACCCCGGACCTTGGTTCCGACCGGCGCCCCGGACCTTGGTTCCGACCACCACCCAGGAGCTCGGTTCCGAACGCCAACCCGGACCTTGGTTCCAACTGCCCCCACGGACTTTGGTTCCGACGCTACCCCGGACCTTGGTTCCGACCGCCACCCGGGACCTTGGTTCCGTCCGCCACACGGGACCTTGGTTCTGACTGCCACCCCGGACCTCGGTTCCGACCGCCACCCCGGACCTTGGTTCCGACCACCACCTCGGACTTTGGTTCCGACCACCTACTAGGACATTGGTTCTGACCGCCACCCCGGACCTTGGTTCCGACCGCAACACCAGACCATCGTTCCGAACGCCACCCCGGACCTTGGATGCGACCGCCACCCCGGACCTTGGTTGCAACCGCCACCCGGACCTTGGTTCCGACCGCCACCCCGGACCTTGGTTCCGACCGCCACCCCGGACCTTGGGTTCTGACCGTCACCCCGGACCTTGGTTCCGACCGCCACCACGGAACGTGGTTCCGACCGCCACCCCTGACATTGGTTCCGACCGCGATCCCGGACCTTCGTTCCGACCGCCAGCCCGGATCTTGGTTCCGACCGCCACGCCGGACCTTGGTCCCGACCGCCACCCCGGACCTTGGTCCCGACCGCCGCCCCGGACCTTGGTCCCGACCGCCGCCCCGGACCTTGGTCCCGACCGCCGCCCCGGACCTTGGTCCCGACCGCCGCCCCGGACCTTGGTCCCGACCGCCGCCCCGGACCTTGGTCCCGACCGCCGCCCCGGACCTTGGTCCCGACCGCCGCCCCGGACCTTGGTCCCGACCGCCGCCCCGGACCTTGGTCCCGACCGCCGCCCCGGACCTTGGTCCCGACCGCCGCCCCGGACCTTGGTCCCGACCGCCGCCCCGGACCTTGGTCCCGACCGCCGCCCCGGACCTTGGTCCCGACCGCCGCCCCGGACCTTGGTCCCGACCGCCGCCCCGGACCTTGGTCCCGACCGCCGCCCCGGACCTTGGTCCCGACCGCCGCCCCGGACCTTGGTCCCGACCGCCGCCCCGGACCTTGGTCCCGACCGCCGCCCCGGACCTTGGTCCCGACCGTCGCCCCGGACCTTGGTCCCGACCGCCGCCCCGGACCTTGGTCCCGACCGCCGCCCCGGACCTTGGTCCCGACCGCCGCCCCGGACCTTGGTCCCGACCGCCGCCCCGGACCTTGGTCCCGACCGCCGCCCCGGACTTTGGTCCCGACCGCCGCCCCGGACCTTGGTCCCGACCGCCGCCCCGGACCTTGGTCCCGACCGCCGCCCCGGACCTTGGTCCCGACCGCCGCCCCGGACCTTGGTCCCGACCGCCGCCCCGGACCTTGGTTCCGACCGCCGCCCCGGACCTTGGTTCCGACCGCCGCCCCGGACCTTGGTTCCGACCGCCGCCCCGGACCTTGGTTCCGACCGCCGCCCCGGACCTTGGTTCCGACCGCCGCCCCGGACCTTGGTTCCGACCGCCGCCCCGGACCTTGGTTCCGACCGCCGCCCCGGACCTTGGTTCCGACCGCCGCCCCGGACCTTGGTTCCGACCGCCGCCCCGGACCTTGGTCCCGACCGCCGCCCCGGACCTTGGTCCCGACCGCCGCCCCGGACCTTGGTCCCGACCGCCGCCCCGGACCTTGGTCCCGACCGCCGCCCCGGACCTTGGTCCCGACCGCCGCCCCGGACCTTGGTCCCGACCGCCGCCCCGGACCTTGGTCCCGACCGCCGCCCCGGACCTTGGTCCCGACCGCCGCCCCGGACCTTGGTCCCGACCGCCGCCCCGGACCTTGGTCCCGACCGCCGCCCCGGACCTTGGTCCCGACCGCCGCCCCGGACCTTGGTCCCGACCGCCGCCCCGGACCTTGGTCCCGACCGCCGCCCCGGACCTTGGTCCCGACCGCCGCCCCGGACCTTGGTCCCGACCGCCGCCCCGGACCTTGGTCCCGACCGCCGCCCCGGACCTTGGTCCCGACCGCCGCCCCGGACCTTGGTCCCGACCGCCGCCCCGGACCTTGGTCCCGACCGCCGCCCCGGACCTTGGTCCCGACCGCCGCCCCGGACCTTGGTCCCGACCGCCGCCCCGGACCTTGGTCCCGACCGCCGCCCCGGACCTTGGTCCCGACCGCCGCCCCGGACCTTGGTCCCGACCGCCGCCCCGGACCTTGGTCCCGACCGCCGCCCCGGACCTTGGTCCCGACCGCCGCCCCGGACCTTGGTCCCGACCGCCGCCCCGGACCTTGGTCCCGACCGCCGCCCCGGACCTTGGTCCCGACCGCCGCCCCGGACCTTGGTCCCGACCGCCGCCCCGGACCTTGGTCCCGACCGCCGCCCCGGACCTTGGTCCCGACCGCCGCCCCGGACCGTGGTCCCGACCGCCGCCCCGGACCTTGGTCCCGACCGCCGCCCCGGACCTTGGTCCCGACCGCCGCCCCGGACCTTGGTCCCGACCGCCGCCCCGGACCTTGGTCCCGACCGCCGCCCCGGACCTTGGTCCCGACCGCCGCCCCGGACCTTGGTCCCGACCGCCGCCCCGGACCTTGGTCCCGACCGCCGCCCCGGACCTTGGTCCCGACCGCCGCCCCGGACCTTGGTCCCGACCGCCGCCCCGGACCTTGGTCCCGACCGCCGCCCCGGACCTTGGTCCCGACCGCCGCCCCGGACCTTGGTCCCGACCGCCGCCCCGGACCTTGGTCCCGACCGCCGCCCCGGACCTTGGTCCCGACCGCCGCCCCGGACCTTGGTCCCGACCGCCGCCCCGGACCTTGGTCCCGACCGCCGCCCCGGACCTTGGTCCCGACCGCCGCCCCGGACCTTGGTCCCGACCGCCGCCCCGGACCTTGGTCCCGACCGCCGCCCCGGACCTTGGTCCCGACCGCCGCCCCGGACCTTGGTCCCGACCGCCGCCCCGGACCTTGGTTCCGACCGCCGCCCCGGACCTTGGTTCCGACCGCCGCCCCGGACCTTGGTTCCGACCGCCGCCCCGGACCTTGGTTCCGACCGCCGCCCCGGACCTTGGTTCCGACCGCCGCCCCGGACCTTGGTTCCGACCGCCGCCCCGGACCTTGGTTCCGACCGCCGCCCCGGACCTTGGTTCCGACCGCCGCCCCGGACCTTGGTCCCGACCGCCGCCCCGGACCTTGGTCCCGACCGCCGCCCCGGACCTTGGTCCCGACCGCCGCCCCGGACCTTGGTCCCGACCGCCGCCCCGGACCTTGGTCCCGACCGCCGCCCCGGACCTTGGTCCCGACCGCCGCCCCGGACCTTGGTCCCGACCGCCGCCCCGGACCTTGGTCCCGACCGCCGCCCCGGACCTTGGTCACGACCGCCGCCCCGGACCTTGGTCCCGACCGCCGCCCCGGACCTTGGTCCCGACCGCCGCCCCGGACCTTGGTCCCGACCGCCGCCCCGGACCTTGGTCCCGACCGTCGCCCCGGACCTTGGTCCCGACCGCCGCCCCGGACCTTGGTCCCGACCGCCGCCCCGGACCTTGGTCCCGACCGCCGCCCCGGACCTTGGTCCCGACCGCCGCCCCGGACCTTGGTCCCGACCGCCGCCCCGGACCTTGGTCCCGACCGCCGCCCCGGACCTTGGTCCCGACCGTCGCCCCGGACCTTGGTCCCGACCGCCGCCCCGGACCTTGGTTCCGACCGCCGCCCCGGACCTTGGTTCCGACCGCCGCCCCGGACCTTGGTTCCGACCGCCGCCCCGGACCTTGGTTCCGACCGCCGCCCCGGACCTTGGTTCCGACCGCCGCCCCGGACCTTGGTTCCGACCGCCGCCCCGGAACTTGGTTCCGACCGCCGCCCCGGACCTTGGTTCCGACCGCCGCCCCGGACCTTGGTTCCGACCGCCGCCCCGGACCTTGGTTCCGACCGCCGCCCCGGACCTTGGTTCCGACCGCCGCCCCGGACCTTGGTTCCGACCGCCGCCCCGGACCTTGGTTCCGACCGCCGCCCCGGACCTTGGTTCCGACCGCCGCCCCGGACCTTGGTTCCGACCGCCGCCCCGGACCTTGGTTCCGACCGCCGCCCCGGACCTTGGTTCCGACCGCCGCCCCGGACCTTGGTTCCGACCGCCGCCCCGGACCTTGGTTCCGACCGCCGCCCCGGACCTTGGTCCCGAGCGCCGCCCCGGACCTTGGTTCCGACCGCCGCCCCGGACCTTGGTCCCGACCGCCGCCCCGGACCTTGGTCCCGACCGCCGCCCCGGACCTTGGTCCCGACCGCCGCCCCGGACCTTGGTCCCGACCGCCGCCCCGGACCTTGGTCCCGACCGCTGCCCCGGACCTTGGTCCCGACCGCCACCCCGGACCCAGGTCCCGACCGCCACCCCGGACCTTGGTCCGGACCGCCACCCCGGACCTTGGTCCCGACCGCCGCCGCGGACCTTGGTTCCGACCGCCGCCCCGGACCTTGGTTCCGACCGCCGCCCCGGACCTTGGTTCCGACCGCCGCCCCGGACCTTGGTTCCGACCGCCGCCCCGGACCTTGGTTCCGACCGCCGCCCCGGACCTTGGTTCCGACCGCCGCCCCGGACCTTCGTTCCGACCGCCGCCCCGGACCTTGGTTCCGACCGCCGCCCCGGACCTTGGTTCCGACCGCCGCCCCGGACCTTGGTTCCGACCGCCGCCCCGGACCTTGGTTCCGACCGCCGCCCCGGACCTTGGTTCCGACCGCCGCCCCGGACCTTGGTCCCGACCGCCGCCCCGGACCTTGGTCCCGACCGCCGCCCCGGACCTTGGTTCCGACCGCCGCCCCGGACCTTGGTTCCGACCGCCGCCCCGGACCTTGGTTCCGACCGCCGCCCCGGACCTTGGTTCCGACCGCCGCCCCGGACCTTGGTTCCGACCGCCGCCCCGGACCTTGGTTCCGACCGCCGCCCCGGACCTTGGTTCCGACCGCCGCCCCGGACCTTGGTTCCGACCGCCGCCCCGGACCTTGGTTCCGACCGCCGCCCCGGACCTTGGTTCCGACCGCCGCCCCGGACCTTGGTCCCGACCGCCGCCCCGGACCTTGGTTCCGACCGCCGCCCCGGACCTTGGTCCCGACCGCCGCCCCGGACCTTGGTCCCGACCGCCGCCCCGGACCTTGGTCCCGACCGCCGCCCCGGACCTTGGTCCCGACCGCCGCCCCGGACCTTGGTCCCGACCGCCGCCCCGGACCTTGGTCCCGACCGCCGCCCCGGACCGTGGTCCCGACCGCCACCCCGGACCCAGGTCCCGACCGCCACCCCGGACCTTGGTCCGGACCGCCACCCCGGACCTTGGTCCCGACCGCCACCGCGGACCTTGGTCCCGACCGCCTCCCCGGACCTTGGTCCCGACCGCCACCCCGGACCTTGGTCCCGACCGCCACCCCGGACCTTGGTCCCGACCGCCACCCCGGACCTTGGTCCCGACCGCCACCCCGGACCTTGGTCCCGACCGCCACCCCGGACCTTGGTCCCGACCGCCACCCCGGACCTTGGTCCCGACCGCCACCCCGGACCTTGGTCCCGACCGCCACCCCGGACCTTGGTCCCGACCGCCACCCCGGACCTTGGTCCCGACCGCCACCCCGGACCTTGGTCCCGACCGCCACCCCGGACCTTGGTCCCGACCGCCACCCCGGACCTTGGTCCCGACCGCCACCCCGGACCTTGGTCCCGACCGCCACCCCGGACCTTGGTCCCGACCGCCACCCCGGACCTTGGTCCCGACCGCCACCCCGGACCTTGGTCCCGACCGCCAGCCCGGACCTTGGTTCCGAATGCCAGCCCGGACCTTGGTACCGACCGCCATCCCGGACCTTGGTTCTGACCGCCACCTCCACCTTTGTTCCGACCGCCACCCAGGACCTTGGTTCCGATCGCCACCCAGGACCTTGGTTCCGACCGCCACCCAGGACCTTGGTTCCGACCGCCACCCCGGACCTTGGTTCCGACCGGCACCCCGGACCTTGGTTCCGTCCAGCACCTCGGACCTTGGCTCAGAACGCTACCCCATACCTTGATTCCGAGCGCCACCCCGGACCTTGGTTCCGACCGCCACCCCGGACCTTGGTTCCGACCGCCAGCCCGGACCTTGGTTCCGACCGCCACCCCGGACGTTGTTTCCGAGCGCCACCCCGGACGTTGGTTCCGAGCGCCACCCCGGACGTTGGTTCCGACCGCCACCCCGGACCTTGTTTCCGACCGCCACCCCGGACCTTGTTTCCGACCGCCACCCCGGACCTTGTTTCCGACCGCCACCCCGGACCTTGTTTCCGACCGCCACGTCGGACCTTTGTTCCGAACGCGAACCCGGACTTTGGTTCCGCCCGCCACCCTGGATCTTGGTTCCGACCGCCAGCCCGAACCTTGGTTCGGACCGCCACCCCGATACTTGGTTCCGACCGCCACCCCGGACCTTGGTTCCGATCGCCACGCCGGACCGTGGTATCGACTGCCCCCCCGGATTTTGGTACCGACTGCCACCCCGGACCTTAGTTCTGACCACCACCTCGGACCTTGGTTCTGACCGCCACCTCCACCTTTGTTCCGACCGCCACCCCGGACCTTGGTTCCGACCGCCACCCAGGACCTTGGTTCCGACCGCCTCCCCGGACCTTGGTTCCGACGGCACCCCGGATCTTGGTTCCGTCCACCACCTCGGACCTTGGCTCAGAACGGTACCCCGGACCTTGGTTCCGACCGCCACCCCGGACCTTGGTTCGACCGCCAGCTCGGACCTTGGTTTGGACCGCCACCCTGGGACGTTGGTTCCGACCGCCACCCCGGACCTTGGTTCCGACCGCCACGCCGGACATTGGTTCCGACCGCCACCCCGGACCTTGGTTCCGACTGCCACATCGGACCTTGGGATCTGACCGCCACCTCGGTCATTGTTTCCGACCGCCGCCCCGGACCTTGGTTCCGACCGCCACCCCGGACCTTGGTTCCGACCACCACTTCGGACCATGGTTCCGACCGCCACCACGGACCTTGGTCCCGACCGCCACCCCGGACCTTCGTTCCGACCGCCACCCCGGACCTTGGTTCCGACCGCCACCCCGGACCTTGGTTCCGACCGCCACCCCGGACCTTGGTTCCGAATGCCACCCGGGACCTTGGTTCCGACCGGCACCCCGGACCTTGGTTCCGACCGGCGCCCCGGACCTTGGTTCCGACCACCACCCAGGAGCTCGGTTCCGAACGCCAACCCGGACCTTGGTTCCAACTGCCCCCACGGACTTTGGTTCCGACGCTACCCCGGACCTTGGTTCCGACCGCCACCCGGGACCTTGGTTCCGTCCGCCACACGGGACCTTGGTTCTGACTGCCACCCCGGACCTCGGTTCCGACCGCCACCCCGGACCTTGGTTCCGACCACCACCTCGGACTTTGGTTCCGACCACCTACTAGGACATTGGTTCTGACCGCCACCCCGGACCTTGGTTCCGACCGCAACACCAGACCATCGTTCCGAACGCCACCCCGGACCTTGGATGCGACCGCCACCCCGGACCTTGGTTGCGACCGCCACCCGGACCTTGGTTCCGACCGCCACCCCGGACCTTGGTTCCGACCGCCACCCCGGACCTTGGGTTCTGACCGTCACCCCGGACCTTGGTTCCGACCGCCACCACGGAACGTGGTTCCGACCGCCACCCCTGACATTGGTTCCGACCGCGATCCCGGACCTTCGTTCCGACCGCCAGCCCGGATCTTGGTTCCGACCGCCACGCCGGACCTTGGTCCCGACCGCCACCCCGGACCTTGGTCCCGACCGCCACCCCGGACCTTGGTCCCGACCGCCGCCCCGGACCTTGGTCCCGACCGCCGCCCCGGACCTTGGTCCCGACCGCCGCCCCGGACCTTGGTCCCGACCGCCGCCCCGGACCTTGGTCCCGACCGCCGCCCCGGACCTTGGTCCCGACCGCCGCCCCGGACCTTGGTCCCGACCGCCGCCCCGGACCTTGGTCCCGACCGCCGCCCCGGACCTTGGTCCCGACCGCCGCCCCGGACGTTGGTCCCGACCGCCGCCCCGGACTTTGGTCCCAACCGCCGCCCCGGACCTTGGTCCCGACCGCCGCCCCGGACCTTGGTCCCGACCGCCGCCCCGGACCTTGGTCCCGACCGCCGCCCCGGACCTTGGTCCCGACCGCCGCCCCGGACCTTGGTCCCGACCGCCGCCCCGGACCTTGGTCCCGACCGCCGCCCCGGACCTTGGTCCCGACCGCCGCCCCGGACCTTGGTCCCGACCGCCGCCCCGGACCTTGGTCCCGACCGCCGCCCCGGACCTTGGTCCCGACCGCCGCCCCGGACCTTGGTCCCGACCGCCGCCCCGGACCTTGGTCCCGACCGCCGCCCCGGACCTTGGTCCCGACCGCCGCCCCGGACCTTGGTCCCGACCGTCGCCCCGGACCTTGGTCCCGACCGCCGCCCCGGACCTTGGTTCCGACCGCCGCCCCGGACCTTGATTCCGACCGCCGCCCCGGACCTTGGTTCCGACCGCCGCCCCGGACCTTGGTTCCGACCGCCGCCCCGGACCTTGGTTCCGACCGCCGCCCCGGACCTTGGTTCCGACCGCCGCCCCGGACCTTGGTTCCGTCCGCCGCCCCGGACCTTGGTTCCGACCGCCGCCCCGGACCTTGGTTCCGACCGCCGCCCCGGACCTTGGTTCCGACCGCCGCCCCGGACCTTGGTTCCGACCGCCGCCCCGGACCTTGGTTCCGACCGCCGCCCCGGACCTTGGTTCCGACCGCCGCCCCGGACCTTGGTTCCGACCGCCGCCCCGGACCTTGGTTCCGACCGCCGCCCCGGACCTTGGTTCCGACCGCCGCCCCGGACCTTGGTTCCGACCGCCGCCCCGGACCTTGGTTCCGACCGCCGCCCCGGACCTTGGTTCCGACCGCCGCCCCGGACCTTGGTTCCGACCGCCGCCCCGGACCTTGGTTCCGACCGCCGCCCCGGACCTTGGTTCCGACCGCCGCCCCGGACCTTGGTTCCGACCGCCGCCCCGGACCTTGGTTCCGACCGCCGCCCCGGACCTTGGTTCCGACCGCCGCCCCGGACCTTGGTTCCGACCGCCGCCCCGGACCTTGGTTCCGACCGCCGCCCCGGACCTTGGTCCCGACCGCCGCCCCGGACCTTGGTACCGACCGCCGCCCCGGACCTTGGTCCCGACCGCCGCCCCGGACCTTGGTCCCGACCGCCGCCCCGGACCTTGGTCCCGACCGCCGCCCCGGACCTTGGTCCCGACCGCCGCCCCGGACCTTGGTCCCGACCGCCGCCCCGGACCTTGGTCCCGACCGCCGCCCCGGACCTTGGTCCCGACCGCCACCCCGGACCTTGGTCCCGACCGCCACCCCGGACCTTGGTCCGGACCGCCACCCCGGACCTTGGTCCCGACCGCCACCCCGGACCTTGGTCCCGACCGCCTCCCCGGACCTTGGTCCCGACCGCCACCCCGGACCTTGGTCCCGACCGCCACCCCGGACCTTGGTCCCGACCGCCACCCCGGACCTTGGTCCCGACCGCCACCCCGGACCTTGGTCCCGACCGCCACCCCGGACCTTGGTCCCGACCGCCACCCCGGACCTTGGTCCCGACCGCCACCCCGGACCTTGGTCCCGACCGCCACCCCGGACCTTGGTCCCGACCGCCACCCCAGACCTTGGTCCCGACCGCCACCCCGGACCTTGGTCCCGACCGCCACCCCGGACCTTGGTCCCGACCGCCACCCCGGACCTTGGTCCCGACCGCCACCCCGGACCTTGGTCCCGACCGCCACCCCGGACCTTGGTCCCGACCGCCACCCCGGACCTTGGTCCCGACCGCCACCCCGGACCTTGGTCCCGACCGCCACCCCGGACCTTGGTCCCGACCGCCAGCCCGGACCTTGGTTCCGAATGCCAGCCCGGACCTTGGTACCGACCGCCATCCCGGACCTTGGTTCTGACCGCCACCTCCACCTTTGTTCCGACCGCCACCCAGGACCTTGGTTCCGATCGCCACCCAGGACCTTGGTTCCGACCGCCACCCAGGACCTTGGTTCCGACCGCCACCCCGGACCTTGGTTCCGACCGCCACCCAGGACCTTGGTTCCGACCGCCACCCCGGACCTTGGTTCCGACCGGCACCCCGGACCTTGGTTCCGTCCAGCACCTCGGACCTTGGCTCAGAACGCTACCCCATACCTTGATTCCGAGCGCCACCCCGGACCTTGGTTCCGACCGCCACCCCGGACCTTGGTTCCGACCGCCAGCCCGGACCTTGGTTCCGACCGCCACCCCGGACGTTGGTTCCGAGCGCCACCCCGGACGTTGGTTCCGAGCGCCACCCCGGACGTTGGTTCCGAGCGCCACCCCGGACGTTGGTTCCGACCGCCAACCCGGACCTTGTTTCCGACCGCCACCCCGGACCTTGTTTCCGACCGCCACCCCGGACCTTGTTTCCGACCGCCACCCCGGACCTTGTTTCCGACCGCCACGTCGGACCTTTGTTCCGAACGCGAACCCGGACTTTGGTTCCGCCCGCCACCCTGGATCTTGGTTCCGACCGCCAGCCCGAACCTTGGTTCGGACCGCCACCCCGATACTTGGTTCCGACCGCCACCCCGGACCTTGGTTCCGATCGCCACGCCGGACCGTGGTATCGACTGCCCCCCCGGATTTTGGTACCGACTGCCACCCCGGACCTTAGTTCTGACCACCACCTCGGACCTTGGTTCTGACCGCCACCTCCACCTTTGTTCCGACCGCCACCCCGGACCTTGGTTCCGACCGCCACCCAGGACCTTGGTTCCGACCGCCTCCCCGGACCTTGGTTCCGACGGCACCCCGGATCTTGGTTCCGTCCACCACCTCGGACCTTGGCTCAGAACGGTACCCCGGACCTTGGTTCCGACCGCCACCCCGGACCTTGGTTCGACCGCCAGCTCGGACCTTGGTTTGGACCGCCACCCTGGGACGTTGGTTCCGACCGCCACCCCGGACCTTGGTTCCGACCGCCACGCCGGACATTGGTTCCGACCGCCACCCCGGACCTTGGTTCCGACTGCCACATCGGACCTTGGGATCTGACCGCCACCTCGGTCATTGTTTCCGACCGCCGCCCCGGACCTTGGTTCCGACCGCCACCCCGGACCTTGGTTCCGGCCACCACTTCGGACCATGGTTCCGACCGCCACCACGGACCTTGGTCCCGACCGCCACCCCGGACCTTGGTTCCGACCGCCACCCCGGACCTTGGTTCCGACCGCCACCCCGGACCTTGGTTCCGACCGCCACCCCGGACCTTGGTTCCGAATGCCACCCGGGACCTTGGTTCCGACCGGCACCCCGGACCTTGGTTCTGACCGGCGCCCCGGACCTTGGTTCCGACCACCACCCAGGAGCTCGGTTCCGAACGCCGCCCCGGACCTTGGTTCCGACCGCCACCCCGGACCTTGGTTCCGGCCACCACTTCGGACCATGGTTCCGACCGCCACCACGGACCTTGGTCCCGACCGCCACCCCGGACCTTGGTTCCGACCGCCACCCCGGACCTTGGTTCCGACCGCCACCCCGGACCTTGGTTCCGACCGCCACCCCGGACCTTGGTTCCGAATGCCACCCGGGACCTTGGTTCCGACCGCCGCCCCGGACCTTGGTTCCGACCGCCGCCCCGGACCTTGGTTCCGACCGCCGCCCCGGACCTTGGTTCCGTCCGCCGCCCCGGACCTTGGTTCCGACCGCCGCCCCGGACCTTGGTTCCGACCGCCGCCCCGGACCTTGGTTCCGACCGCCGCCCCGGACCTTGGTTCCGACCGCCGCCCCGGACCTTGGTTCCGACCGCCGCCCCGGACCTTTGTTCCGACCGCCGCCCCGGACCTTGGTTCCGACCGCCGCCCCGGACCTTGGTTCCGACCGCCGCCCCGGACCTTGGTTCCGACCGCCGCCCCGGACCTTGGTTCCGACCGCCGCCCCGGACCTTGGTTCCGACCGCCGCCCCGGACCTTGGTTCCGACCGCCGCCCCGGACCTTGGTTCCGACCGCCGCCCCGGACCTTGGTTCCGACCGCCGCCCCGGACCTTGGTTCCGACCGCCGCCCCGGACCTTGGTTCCGACCGCCGCCCCGGACCTTGGTTCCGACCGCCGCCCCGGACCTTGGTTCCGACCGCCGCCCCGGACCTTGGTTCCGACCGCCGCCCCGGACCTTGGTTCCGACCGCCGCCCCGGACCTTGGTTCCGACCGCCGCCCCGGACCTTGGTACCGACCGCCGCCCCGGACCTTGGTACCGACCGCCGCCCCGGACCTTGGTCCCGACCGCCGCCCCGGACCTTGGTCCCGACCGCCGCCCCGGACCTTGGTCCCGACCGCCGCCCCGGACCTTGGTCCCGACCGCCGCCCCGGACCTTGGTCCCGACCGCCGCCCCGGACCTTGGTCCCGACCGCCGCCCCGGACCTTGGTCCCGACCGCCGCCCCGGACCTTGGTCCCGACCGCCACCCCGGACCTTGGTCCGGACCGCCACCCCGGACCTTGGTCCCGACCGCCACCCCGGACCTTGGTCCCGACCGCCTCCCCGGACCTTGGTCCCGACCGCCACCCCGGACCTTGGTCCCGACCGCCACCCCGGACCTTGGTCCCGACCGCCACCCCGGACCTTGGTCCCGACCGCCACCCCGGACCTTGGTCCCGACCGCCACCCCGGACCTTGGTCCCGACCGCCACCCCGGACCTTGGTCCCGACCGCCACCCCGGACCTTGGTCCCGACCGCCACCCCGGACCTTGGTCCCGACCGCCACCCCGGACCTTGGTCCCGACCGCCACCCCGGACCTTGGTCCCGACCGCCACCCCGGACCTTGGTCCCGACCGCCACCCCGGACCTTGGTCCCGACCGCCACCCCGGACCTTGGTCCCGACCGCCACCCCGGACCTTGGTCCCGACCGCCACCCCGGACCTTGGTCCCGACCGCCACCCCGGACCTTGGTCCCGACCGCCAGCCCGGACCTTGGTTCTGAATGCCAGCCCGGACCTTGGTACCGACCGCCATCCCGGACCTTGGTTCTGACCGCCACCTCCACCTTTGTTCCGACCGCTACCCAGGACCTTGGTTCCGATCGCCACCCAGGACCTTGGTTCCGACCGCCACCCAGGACCTTGGTTCCGACCGCCACCCCGGACCTTGGTTCCGACCGGCACCCCGGACCTTGGTTCCGTCCAGCACCTCGGACCTTGGCTCAGAACGCTACCCCATACCTTGATTCCGAGCGCCACCCCGGACCTTGGTTCCGACCGCCACCCCGGACCTTGGTTCCGACCGCCAGCCCGGACCTTGGTTCCGACCGCCACCCCGGACGTTGGTTCCGAGCGCCACCCCGGACGTTGGTTCCGAGCGCCACCCCGGACGTTGGTTCCGAGCGCCACCCCGGACGTTGGTTCCGACCGCCAACCCGGACCTTGTTTCCGACCGCCACCCCGGACCTTGTTTCCGACCGCCACCCCGGACCTTGTTTCCGACCGCCACCCCGGACCTTGTTTCCGACCGCCACGTCGGACCTTTGTTCCGAACGCGAACCCGGACTTTGGTTCCGCCCGCCACCCTGGATCTTGGTTCCGACCGCCAGCCCGAACCTTGGTTCGGACCGCCACCCCGATACTTGGTTCCGACCGCCACCCCGGACCTTGGTTCCGATCGCCACGCCGGACCGTGGTATCGACTGCCCCCCCGGATTTTGGTACCGACTGCCACCCCGGACCTTAGTTCTGACCACCACCTCGGACCTTGGTTCTGACCGCCACCTCCACCTTTGTTCCGACCGCCACCCCGGACCTTGGTTCCGACCGCCACCCAGGACCTTGGTTCCGACCGCCTCCCCGGACCTTGGTTCCGACGGCACCCCGGATCTTGGTTCCGTCCACCACCTCGGACCTTGGCTCAGAACGGTACCCCGGACCTTGGTTCCGACCGCCACCCCGGACCTTGGTTCGACCGCCAGCTCGGACCTTGGTTTGGACCGCCACCCTGGGACGTTGGTTCCGACCGCCACCCCGGACCTTGGTTCCGACCGCCACGCCGGACATTGGTTCCGACCGCCACCCCGGACCTTGGTTCCGACTGCCACATCGGACCTTGGGATCTGACCGCCACCTCGGTCATTGTTTCCGACCGCCGCCCCGGACCTTGGTTCCGACCGCCACCCCGGACCTTGGTTCCGGCCACCACTTCGGACCATGGTTCCGACCGCCACCACGGACCTTGGTCCCGACCGCCACCCCGGACCTTGGTTCCGACCGCCACCCCGGACCTTGGTTCCGACCGCCACCCCGGACCTTGGTTCCGACCGCCACCCCGGACCTTGGTTCCGAATGCCACCCGGGACCTTGGTTCCGACCGGCACCCCGGACCTTGGTTCTGACCGGCGCCCCGGACCTTGGTTCCGACCACCACCCAGGAGCTCGGTTCCGAACGCCAACCCGGACCTTGGTTCCAAATGCCCCCACGGACTTTGGTTCCGACGCTACCCCGGACCTTGGTTCCGACCGCCACCCGGGACCTTGGTTCCGTCCGCCACCCCTGACCTTGGTCCCGACCGCCACCCCGGACCTTGGTCCCGACCGCCACCCCGGACCTTGGTCCCGACCGCCACCCCGGACCTTGGTCCCGACCGCCACCCCGGACCTTGGTCCCGACCGCCAGCCCGGACCTTGGTTCCGAATGCCAGCCCGGACCTTGGTACCGACCGCCATCCCGGACCTTGGTTCTGACCGCCACCTCCACCTTTGTTCCAACCGCCACCCAGGACCTTGGTTCCGATCGCCACCCAGGACCTTGGTTCCGACCGCCACCCAGGACCTTGGTTCCGACCGCCACCCCGGACCTTGGTTCCGACCGGCACCCCGGACCTTGGTTCCGTCCAGCACCTCGGACCTTGGCTCAGAACGCTACCCCATACCTTGATTCCGAGCGCCACCCCGGACCTTGGTTCCGACCGCCACCCCGGACCTTGGTTCCGACCGCCAGCCCGGACCTTGGTTCCGACCGCCAGCCCGGACCTTGGTTCCGACCGCCACCCCGGACGTTGGTTCCGAGCGCCACCCCGGACGTTCGTTCCGAGCGCCACCCCGGACGTTGGTTCCGAGCGCCACCCCGGACGTTGGTTCCGACCGCCACCCCGGACCTTGTTTCCGACCGCCACCCCGGACCTTGTTTCCGACCGCCACCCCGGACCTTGTTTCCGACCGCCACCCCGGACCTTGTTTCCGACCGCCACCCCGGACCTTGGTTCCGACCGCCACGTCGGACCTTTGTTCCGAACGCGAACCCGGACTTTGGTTCCGCCCGCCACCCTGGATCTTGGTTCCGACCGCCAGCCCGAACCTTGGTTCGGACCGCCACCCCGATACTTGGTTCCGACCGCCACCCCGGACCTTGGTTCCGATCGCCACGCCGGACCGTGGTATCGACTGCCCCCCCGGATTTTGGTACCGACTGCCACCCCGGACCTTAGTTCTGACCACCACCTCGGACCTTGGTTCTGACCGCCACCTCCACCTTTGTTCCGACCGCCACCCCGGACCTTGGTTCCGACCGCCACCCAGGACCTTGGTTCCGACCGCCTCCCCGGACCTTGGTTCCGACGGCACCCCGGATCTTGGTTCCGTCCACCACCTCGGACCTTGGCACAGAACGGTACCCCGGACCTTGGTTCCGACCGCCACCCCGGACCTTGGTTCGACCGCCAGCTCGGACCTTGGTTTGGACCGCCACCCTGGGACGTTGGTTCCGACCGCCACCCCGGACCTTGGTTCCGAACGCCACGCCGGACATTGGTTCCGACCGCCACCCCGGACCTTGGTTCCGACTGCCACATCGGACCTTGGGATCTGACCGCCACCTCGGTCATTGTTTCCGACCGCCGCCCCGGACCTTGGTTCCGACCGCCACCCCGGACCTTGGTTCCGACCACCACTTCGGACCATGGTTCCGACCGCCACCACGGACCTTGGTCCCGACCGCCACCCCGGACCTTGGTTCCGACCGCCACCCCGGACCTTGGTTCCGACCGCCACCCCGGACCTTGGTTCCGACCGCCACCCCGGACCTTGGTTCCGAATGCCACCCGGGACCTTGGTTCCGACCGGCACCCCGGACCTTGGTTCTGACCGGCGCCCCGGACCTTGGTTCCGACCACCACCCAGGAGCTCGGTTCCGAACGCCAACCCGGACCTTGGTTCCAACTGCCCCCACGGACTTTGGTTCCGACGCTACCCCGGACCTTGGTTCCGACCGCCACCCGGGACCTTGGTTCCATCCGCCACACGGGACCTTGGTTCTGACTGCCACCCCGGACCTCGGTTCCGACCGCCACCCCGGACCTTGGTTCCGACCACCACCTCGGACTTTGGTTCCGACCACCTACTAGGACATTGGTTCTGACCGCCACCCCGGACCTTGGTTCCGACCGCAACACCAGACCATCGTTCCGAACGCAACCCCGGACCTTGGATGCGACCGCCACCCCGGACCTTGGTTGCGACCGCCACCCGGACCTTGGTTCCGACCGCCACCCCGGACCTTGGTTCCGACCGCCACCCCGGACCTTGGGTTCTGACCGTCACCCCGGACCTTGGTTCCGACCGCCACCACGGAACGTGGTTCCGACCGCCACCCCTAACATTGGTTCCGACCGCGATCCCGGACCTTCGTTCCGACCGCCAGCCCGGATCTTGGTTCCGACCGCCACGCCGGACCTTGGTCCCGACCGCCACCCCGGACCTTGGTCCCGACCGCCGCCCCAGACCTTGGTCCCGACCGCCGCCCCGGACCTTGGTCCCGACCGCCGCCCCGGACCTTGGTCCCGACCGCCGCCCCGGACCTTGGTCCCGACCGCCGCCCCGGACCTTGGTCCCGACCGCCGCCCCGGACCTTGGTCCCGACCGCCGCCCCGGACCTTGGTCCCGACCGCCTCCCCGGACCTTGGTCCCGACCGCCACCCCGGACCTTGGTCCCGACCGCCACCCCGGACCTTGGTCCCGACCGCCACCCCGGACCTTGGTCTCGACCGCCACCCCGGACCTTGGTCCCGACCGCCACCCCGGACCTTGGTCCCGACCGCCACCCCGGACCTTGGTCCCGACCGCCACCCCGGACCTTGGTCCCGACCGCCACCCCGGACCTTGGTCCCGACCGCCACCCCGGACCTTGGTCCCGACCGCCACCCCGGACCTTGGTCCCGACCGCCACCCCGGACCTTGGTCCCGACCGCCACCCCGGACCTTGGTCCCGACCGCCACCCCGGACCTTGGTCCCGACCGCCACCCCGGACCTTGGTCCCGACCGCCACCCCGGACCTTGGTCCCGACCGCCACCCCGGACCTTGGTCCCGACCGCCACCCCGGACCTTGGTCCCGACCGCCACCCCGGACCTTGGTCCCGACCGCCAGCCCGGACCTTGGTTCCGAATGCCAGCCCGGACCTTGGTACCGACCGCCATCCCGGACCTTGGTTCTGACCGCCACCTCCACCTTTGTTCCGACCGCCACCCAGGACCTTGGTTCCGATCGCCACCCAGGACCTTGGTTCCGACCGCCACCCAGGACCTTGGTTCCGACCGCCACCCCGGACCTTGGTTCCGACCGGCACCCCGGACCTTGGTTCCGTCCAGCACCTCGGACCTTGGCTCAGAACGCTACCCCATACCTTGATTCCGAGCGCCACCCCGGACCTTGGTTCCGACCGCCACCCCGGACCTTGGTTCCGACCGCCAGCCCGGACCTTGGTTCCGACCGCCACCCCGGACGTTGGTTCCGAGCGCCACCCCGGACGTTGGTTCCGAGCGCCACCCCGGACGTTGGTTCCGAGCGCCACCCCGGACGTTGGTTCCGACCGCCAACCCGGACCTTGTTTCCGACCGCCACCCCGGACCTTGTTTCCGACCGCCACCCCGGACCTTGTTTCCGACCGCCACGTCGGACCTTTGTTCCGAACGCGAACCCGGACTTTGGTTCCGCCCGCCACCCTGGATCTTGGTTCCGACCGCCAGCCCGAACCTTGGTTCGGACCGCCACCCCGATACTTGGTTCCGACCGCCACCCCGGACCTTGGTTCCGATCGCCACGCCGGACCGTGGTATCGACTGCCCCCCCGGATTTTGGTACCGACTGCCACCCCGGACCTTAGTTCTGACCACCACCTCGGACCTTGGTTCTGACCGCCACCTCCACCTTTGTTCCGACCGCCACCCCGGACCTTGGTTCCGACCGCCACCCAGGACCTTGGTTCCGACCGCCTCCCCGGACCTTGGTTCCGACGGCACCCCGGATCTTGGTTCCGTCCACCACCTCGGACCTTGGCTCAGAACGGTACCCCGGACCTTGGTTCCGACCGCCACCCCGGACCTTGGTTCGACCGCCAGCTCGGACCTTGGTTTGGACCGCCACCCTGGGACGTTGGTTCCGACCGCCACCCCGGACCTTGGTTCCGACCGCCACGCCGGACATTGGTTCCGACCGCCACCCCGGACCTTGGTTCCGACTGCCACATCGGACCTTGGGATCTGACCGCCACCTCGGTCATTGTTTCCGACCGCCGCCCCGGACCTTGGTTCCGACCGCCACCCCGGACCTTGGTTCCGGCCACCACTTCGGACCATGGTTCCGACCGCCACCACGGACCTTGGTCCCGACCGCCACCCCGGACCTTGGTTCCGACCGCCACCCCGGACCTTGGTTCCGACCGCCACCCCGGACCTTGGTTCCGACCGCCACCCCGGACCTTGGTTCCGAATGCCACCCGGGACCTTGGTTCCGACCGGCACCCCGGACCTTGGTTCTGACCGGCGCCCCGGACCTTGGTTCCGACCACCACCCAGGAGCTCGGTTCCGAACGCCAACCCGGACCTTGGTTCCAACTGCCCCCACGGACTTTGGTTCCGACGCTACCCCGGACCTTGGTTCCGACCGCCACCCGGGACCTTGGTTCCGTCCGCCACCCCTGACCTTGGTCCCGACCGCCACCCCGGACCTTGGTCCCGACCGCCACCCCGGACCTTGGTCCCGACCGCCACCCCGGACCTTGGTCCCGACCGCCACCCCGGACCTTGGTCCCGACCGCCAGCCCGGACCTTGGTTCCGAATGCCAGCCCGGACCTTGGTACCGACCGCCATCCCGGACCTTGGTTCTGACCGCCACCTCCACCTTTGTTCCGACCGCCACCCAGGACCTTGGTTCCGATCGCCACCAAGGACCTTGGTTCCGACCGCCACCCAGGACCTTGGTTCCGACCGCCACCCCGGACCTTGGTTCCGACCGGCACCCCGGACCTTGGTTCCGTCCAGCACCTCGGACCTTGGCTCAGAACGCTACCCCATACCTTGATTCCGAGCGCCACCCCGGACCTTGGTTCCGACCGCCACCCCGGACCTTGGTTCCGACCGCCAGCCCGGACCTTGGTTCCGACCGCCACCCCGGACGTTGGTTCCGAGCGCCACCCCGGACGTTGGTTCCGAGCGCCACCCCGGACGTTGGTTCCGAGCGCCACCCCGGACGTTGGTTCCGACCGCCACCCCGGACCTTGTTTCCGACCGCCACCCCGGACCTTGTTTCCGACCGCCACCCCGGACCTTGTTTCCGACCGCCACCCCGGACCTTGTTTCCGACCGCCACCCCGGACCTTGGTTCCGACCGCCACGTCGGACCTTTGTTCCGAACGCGAACCCGGACTTTGGTTCCGCCCGCCACCCTGGATCTTGGTTCCGACCGCCAGCCCGAACCTTGGTTCGGACCGCCACCCCGATACTTGGTTCCGACCGCCACCCCGGACCTTGGTTCCGATCGCCACGCCGGACCGTGGTATCGACTGCCCCCCCGGATTTTGGTACCGACTGCCACCCCGGACCTTAGTTCTGACCACCACCTCGGACCTTGGTTCTGACCGCCACCTCCACCTTTGTTCCGACCGCCACCCCGGACCTTGGTTCCGACCGCCACCCAGGACCTTGGTTCCGACCGCCTCCCCGGACCTTGGTTCCGACGGCACCCCGGATCTTGGTTCCGTCCACCACCTCGGACCTTGGCTCAGAACGGTACCCCGGACCTTGGTTCCGACCGCCACCCCGGACCTTGGTTCGACCGCCAGCTCGGACCTTGGTTTGGACCGCCACCCTGGGACGTTGGTTCCGACCGCCACCCCGGACCTTGGTTCCGAACGCCACGCCGGACATTGGTTCCGACCGCCACCCCGGACCTTGGTTCCGACTGCCACATCGGACCTTGGGATCTGACCGCCACCTCGGTCATTGTTTCCGACCGCCGCCCCGGACCTTGGTTCCGACCGCCACCCCGGACCTTGGTTCCGACCACCACTTCGGACCATGGTTCCGACCGCCACCACGGACCTTGGTCCCGACCGCCACCCCGGACCTTGGTTCCGACCGCCACCCCGGACCTTGGTTCCGACCGCCACCCCGGACCTTGGTTCCGACCGCCACCCCGGACCTTGGTTCCGAATGCCACCCGGGACCTTGGTTCCGACCGGCACCCCGGACCTTGGTTCTGACCGGCGCCCCGGACCTTGGTTCCGACCACCACCCAGGAGCTCGGTTCCGAACGCCAACCCGGACCTTGGTTCCAACTGCCCCCACGGACTTTGGTTCCGACGCTACCCCGGACCTTGGTTCCGACCGCCACCCGGGACCTTGGTTCCGTCCGCCACACGGGACCTTGGTTCTGACTGCCACCCCGGACCTCGGTTCCGACCGCCACCCCGGACCTTGGTTCCGACCACCACCTCGGACTTTGGTTCCGACCACCTACTAGGACATTGGTTCTGACCGCCACCCCGGACCTTGGTTCCGACCGCAACACCAGACCATCGTTCCGAACGCAACCCCGGACCTTGGATGCGACCGCCACCCCGGACCTTGGTTGCGACCGCCACCCGGACCTTGGTTCCGACCGCCACCCCGGACCTTGGTTCCGACCGCCACCCCGGACCTTGGGTTCTGACCGTCACCCCGGACCTTGGTTCCGACCGCCACCACGGAACGTGGTTCCGACCGCCACCCCTGACATTGGTTCCGACCGCGATCCCGGACCTTCGTTCCGACCGCCAGCCCGGATCTTGGTTCCGACCGCCACGCCGGACCTTGGTCCCGACCGCCACCCCGGACCTTGGTCCCGACCGCCGCCCCGGACCTTGGTCCCGACCGCCGCCCCGGACCTTGGTCCCGACCGCCGCCCCGGACCTTGGTCCCGACCGCCGCCCCGGACCTTGGTCCCGACCGCCGCCCCGGACCTTGGTCCCGACCGCCGCCCCGGACCTTGGTCCCGACCGCCGCCCCGGACCTTGGTCCCGACCGCCGCCCCGGACCTTGGTCCCGACCGCCGCCCCGGACCTTGGTCCCGACCGCCGCCCCGGACCTTGGTCCCGACCGCCACCCCGGACCTTGGTCCCGACCGCCACCCCGGACCTTGGTCCGGACCGCCACCCCGGACCTTGGTCCCGACCGCCACCCCGGACCTTGGTCCCGACCGCCTCCCCGGACCTTGGTCCCGACCGCCACCCCGGACCTTGGTCCCGACCGCCACCCCGGACCTTGGTCCCGACCGCCACCCCGGACCTTGGTCCCGACCGCCACCCCGGACCTTGGTCCCGACCGCCACACCGGACCTTGGTCCCGACCGCCACCCCGGACCTTGGTCCCGACCGCCACCCCGGACCTTGGTCCCGACCGCCACCCCGGACCTTGGTCCCGACCGCCACCCCGGACCTTGGTCCCGACCGCCACCCCGGACCTTGGTCCCGACCGCCACCCCGGACCTTGGTCCCGACCGCCACCCCGGACCTTGGTCCCGACCGCCACCCCGGACCTTGGTCCCGACCGCCACCCCGGACCTTGGTCCCGACCGCCACCCCGGACCTTGGTCCCGACCGCCACCCCGGACCTTGGTCCCGACCGCCACCCCGGACCTTGGTCCCGACCGCCACCCCGGACCTTGGTCCCGACCGCCAGCCCGGACCTTGGTTCCGAATGCCAGCCCGGACCTTGGTACCGACCGCCATCCCGGACCTTGGTTCTGACCGCCACCTCCACCTTTGTTCCGACCGCCACCCAGGACCTTGGTTCCGATCGCCACCCAGGACCTTGGTTCCGACCGCCACCCAGGACCTTGGTTCCGACCGCCACCCCGGACCTTGGTTCCGACCGGCACCCCGGACCTTGGTTCCGTCCAGCACCTCGGACCTTGGCTCAGAACGCTACCCCATACCTTGATTCCGAGCGCCACCCCGGACCTTGGTTCCGACCGCCACCCCGGACCTTGGTTCCGACCGCCAGCCCGGACCTTGGTTCCGACCGCCACCCCGGACGTTGGTTCCGAGCGCCACCCCGGACGTTGGTTCCGAGCGCCACCCCGGACGTTGGTTCCGAGCGCCACCCCGGACGTTGGTTCCGACCGCCAACCCGGACCTTGTTTCCGACCGCCACCCCGGACCTTGTTTCCGACCGCCACCCCGGACCTTGTTTCCGACCGCCACCCCGGACCTTGTTTCCGACCGCCACGTCGGACCTTTGTTCCGAACGCGAACCCGGACTTTGGTTCCGCCCGCCACCCTGGATCTTGGTTCCGACCGCCAGCCCGAACCTTGGTTCGGACCGCCACCCCGATACTTGGTTCCGACCGCCACCCCGGACCTTGGTTCCGATCGCCACGCCGGACCGTGGTATCGACTGCCCCCCCGGATTTTGGTACCGACTGCCACCCCGGACCTTAGTTCTGACCACCACCTCGGACCTTGGTTCTGACCGCCACCTCCACCTTTGTTCCGACCGCCACCCCGGACCTTGGTTCCGACCGCCACCCAGGACCTTGGTTCCGACCGCCTCCCCGGACCTTGGTTCCGACGGCACCCCGGATCTTGGTTCCGTCCACCACCTCGGACCTTGGCTCAGAACGGTACCCCGGACCTTGGTTCCGACCGCCACCCCGGACCTTGGTTCGACCGCCAGCTCGGACCTTGGTTTGGACCGCCACCCTGGGACGTTGGTTCCGACCGCCACCCCGGACCTTGGTTCCGACCGCCACGCCGGACATTGGTTCCGACCGCCACCCCGGACCTTGGTTCCGACTGCCACATCGGACCTTGGGATCTGACCGCCACCTCGGTCATTGTTTCCGACCGCCGCCCCGGACCTTGGTTCCGACCGCCACCCCGGACCTTGGTTCCGGCCACCACTTCGGACCATGGTTCCGACCGCCACCACGGACCTTGGTCCCGACCGCCACCCCGGACCTTGGTTCCGACCGCCACCCCGGACCTTGGTTCCGACCGCCACCCCGGACCTTGGTTCCGACCGCCACCCCGGACCTTGGTTCCGAATGCCACCCGGGACCTTGGTTCCGACCGGCACCCCGGACCTTGGTTCTGACCGGCGCCCCGGACCTTGGTTCCGACCACCACCCAGGAGCTCGGTTCCGAACGCCAACCCGGACCTTGGTTCCAACTGCCCCCACGGACTTTGGTTCCGACGCTACCCCGGACCTTGGTTCCGACCGCCACCCGGGACCTTGGTTCCGTCCGCCACCCCTGACCTTGGTCCCGACCGCCACCCCGGACCTTGGTCCCGACCGCCACCCCGGACCTTGGTCCCGACCGCCACCCCGGACCTTGGTCCCGACCGCCACCCCGGACCTTGGTCCCGACCGCCAGCCCGGACCTTGGTTCCGAATGCCAGCCCGGACCTTGGTACCGACCGCCATCCCGGACCTTGGTTCTGACCGCCACCTCCACCTTTGTTCCGACCGCCACCCAGGACCTTGGTTCCGATCGCCACCCAGGACCTTGGTTCCGACCGCCACCCAGGACCTTGGTTCCGACCGCCACCCCGGACCTTGGTTCCGACCGGCACCCCGGACCTTGGTTCCGTCCAGCACCTCGGACCTTGGCTCAGAACGCTACCCCATACCTTGATTCCGAGCGCCACCCCGGACCTTGGTTCCGACCGCCACCCCGGACCTTGGTTCCGACCGCCAGCCCGGACCTTGGTTCCGACCGCCACCCCGGACGTTGGTTCCGAGCGCCACCCCGGACGTTGGTTCCGAGCGCCACCCCGGACGTTGGTTCCGAGCGCCACCCCGGACGTTGGTTCCGACCGCCACCCCGGACCTTGTTTCCGACCGCCACCCCGGACCTTGTTTCCGACCGCCACCCCGGACCTTGTTTCCGACCGCCACCCCGGACCTTGTTTCCGACCGCCACCCCGGACCTTGGTTCCGACCGCCACGTCGGACCTTTGTTCCGAACGCGAACCCGGACTTTGGTTCCGCCCGCCACCCTGGATCTTGGTTCCGACCGCCAGCCCGAACCTTGGTTCGGACCGCCACCCCGATACTTGGTTCCGACCGCCACCCCGGACCTTGGTTCCGATCGCCACGCCGGACCGTGGTATCGACTGCCCCCCCGGATTTTGGTACCGACTGCCACCCCGGACCTTAGTTCTGACCACCACCTCGGACCTTGGTTCTGACCGCCACCTCCACCTTTGTTCCGACCGCCACCCCGGACCTTGGTTCCGACCGCCACCCAGGACCTTGGTTCCGACCGCCTCCCCGGACCTTGGTTCCGACGGCACCCCGGATCTTGGTTCCGTCCACCACATCGGACCTTGGCTCAGAACGGTACCCCGGACCTTGGTTCCGACCGCCACCCCGGACCTTGGTTCGACCGCCAGCTCGGACCTTGGTTTGGACCGCCACCCTGGGACGTTGGTTCCGACCGCCACCCCGGACCTTGGTTCCGAACGCCACGCCGGACATTGGTTCCGACCGCCACCCCGGACCTTGGTTCCGACTGCCACATCGGACCTTGGGATCTGACCGCCACCTCGGTCATTGTTTCCGACCGCCGCCCCGGACCTTGGTTCCGACCGCCACCCCGGACCTTGGTTCCGACCACCACTTCGGACCATGGTTCCGACCGCCACCACGGACCTTGGTCCCGACCGCCACCCCGGACCTTGGTTCCGACCGCCACCCCGGACCTTGGTTCCGACCGCCACCCCGGACCTTGGTTCCGACCGCCACCCCGGACCTTGGTTCCGAATGCCACCCGGGACCTTGGTTCCGACCGGCACCCCGGACCTTGGTTCTGACCGGCGCCCCGGACCTTGGTTCCGACCACCACCCAGGAGCTCGGTTCCGAACGCCAACCCGGACCTTGGTTCCAACTGCCCCCACGGACTTTGGTTCCGACGCTACCCCGGACCTTGGTTCCGACCGCCACCCGGGACCTTGGTTCCGTCCGCCACACGGGACCTTGGTTCTGACTGCCACCCCGGACCTCGGTTCCGACCGCCACCCCGGACCTTGGTTCCGACCACCACCTCGGACTTTGGTTCCGACCACCTACTAGGACATTGGTTCTGACCGCCACCCCGGACCTTGGTTCCGACCGCAACACCAGACCATCGTTCCGAACGCAACCCCGGACCTTGGATGCGACCGCCACCCCGGACCTTGGTTGCGACCGCCACCCGGACCTTGGTTCCGACCGCCACCCCGGACCTTGGTTCCGACCGCCACCCCGGACCTTGGGTTCTGACCGTCACCCCGGACCTTGGTTCCGACCGCCACCACGGAACGTGGTTCCGACCGCCACCCCTGACATTGGTTCCGACCGCGATCCCGGACCTTCGTTCCGACCGCCAGCCCGGATCTTGGTTCCGACCGCCACGCCGGACCTTGGTCCCGACCGCCACCCCGGACCTTGGTCCCGACCGCCGCCCCGGACCTTGGTCCCGACCGCCGCCCCGGACATTGGTCCCGACCGCCGCCCCGGACCTTGGTCCCGACCGCCGCCCCGGACCTTGGTCCCGACCGCCGCCCCGGACCTTGGTCCCGACCGCCACCCCGGACCTTGGTCCCGACCGCCAGCCCGGACCTTGGTTCCGAATGCCAGCCCGGACCTTGGTACCGACCGCCATCCCGGACCTTGGTTCTGACCGCCACCTCCACCTTTGTTCCGACCGCCACCCAGGACCTTGGTTCCGATCGCCACCCAGGACCTTGGTTCCGACCGCCACCCAGGACCTTGGTTCCGACCGCCACCCCGGACCTTGGTTCCGACCGGCACCCCGGACCTTGGTTCCGTCCAGCACCTCGGACCTTGGCTCAGAACGCTACCCCATACCTTGATTCCGAGCGCCACCCCGGACCTTGGTTCCGACCGCCACCCCGGACCTTGGTTCCGACCGCCAGCCCGGACCTTGGTTCCGACCGCCACCCCGGACGTTGGTTCCGAGCGCCACCCCGGACGTTGGTTCCGAGCGCCACCCCGGACGTTGGTTCCGAGCGCCACCCCGGACCTTGTTTCCGACCGCCACCCCGGACCTTGTTTCCGACCGCCACCCCGGACCTTGTTTCCGACCGCCACCCCGGACCTTGTTTCCGACCGCCACCCCGGACCTTGGTTCCGACCGCCACGTCGGACCTTTGTTCCGAACGCGAACCCGGACTTTGGTTCCGCCCGCCACCCTGGATCTTGGTTCCGACCGCCAGCCCGAACCTTGGTTCGGACCGCCACCCCGATACTTGGTTCCGACCGCCACCCCGGACCTTGGTTCCGATCGCCACGCCGGACCGTGGTATCGACTGCCCCCCCGGATTTTGGTACCGACTGCCACCCCGGACCTTAGTTCTGACCACCACCTCGGACCTTGGTTCTGACCGCCACCTCCACCTTTGTTCCGACCGCCACCCCGGACCTTGGTTCCGACCGCCACCCAGGACCTTGGTTCCGACCGCCTCCCCGGACCTTGGTTCCGACGGCACCCCGGATCTTGGTTCCGTCCACCACCTCGGACCTTGGCTCAGAACGGTACCCCGGACCTTGGTTCCGACCGCCACCCCGGACCTTGGTTCGACCGCCAGCTCGGACCTTGGTTTGGACCGCCACCCTGGGACGTTGGTTCCGACCACCACCCCGGACCTTGGTTCCGACCGCCACGCCGGACATTGGTTCCGACCGCCACCCCGGACCTTGGTTCCGACTGCCACATCGGACCTTGGGATCTGACCGCCACCTCGGTCATTGTTTCCGACCGCCGCCCCGGACCTTGGTTCCGACCGCCACCCCGGACCTTGGTTCCGACCGCCACTTCGGACCATGGTTCCGACCGCCACCACGGACCTTGGTCCCGACCGCCACCCCGGACCTTGGTTCCGACCGCCACCCCGGACCTTGGTTCCGACCGCCACCCCGGACCTTGGTTCCGACCGCCACCCCGGACCTTGGTTCCGAATGCCACCCGGGACCTTGGTTCCGACCGGCACCCCGGACCTTGGTTCTGACCGGCGCCCCAGACCTTGGTTCCGACCACCACCCAGGAGCTCGGTTCCGAACGCCAACCCGGACCTTGGTTCCAACTGCCCCCACGGACTTTGGTTCCGACGCTACCCCGGACCTTGGTTCCGACCGCCACCCGGGACCTTGGTTCCGTCCGCCACACGGGACCATGGTTCTGACTGCCACCCCGGACCTCGGTTCCGACCGCCACCCCGGACCTTGGTTCCGACCACCACCTCGGACTTTGGTTCCGACCACCTACTAGGACATTGGTTCTGACCGCCACCCCGGACCTTGGTTCCGACCGCAACACCAGACCATCGTTCCGAACGCCACCCCGGACCTTGGATGCGACCGCCACCCCGGACCTTGGTTCCGACCGCCACCCGGACCTTGGTTCCGACCGCCACCCCGGACCTTGGTTCCGACCGCCACCCCGGACCTTGGGTTCTGACCGTCACCCCGGACCTTGGTTCCGACCGCCACCACGGAACGTGGTTCCGACCGCCACCCCTGACATTGGTTCCGACCGCGATCCCGGACCTTCGTTCCGACCGCCAGCCCGGATCTTGGTTCCGACCGCCACGCCGGACCTTGGTCCCGACCGCCGCCCCGGACCTTGGTCCCGACCGCCGCCCCGGACCTTGGTCCCGACCGCCGCCCCGGACCTTGGTCCCGACCGCCGCCCCGGACCTTGGTCCCGACCGCCGCCCCGGACCTTGGTCCCGACCGCCGCCCCGGACCTTGGTCCCGACCGCCGCCCCGGACCTTGGTCCCGACCGCCGCCCCGGACCTTGGTCCCGACCGCCGCCCCGGACCTTGGTCCCGACCGCCGCCCCGGACCTTGGTCCCGACCGCCGCCCCGGACCTTGGTCCCGACCGCCGCCCCGGACCTTGGTCCCGACCGCCGCCCCGGACCTTGGTCCCGACCGCCGCCCCGGACCTTGGTCCCGACCGCCGCCCCGGACCTTGGTCCCGACCGCCGCCCCGGACCTTGGTCCCGACCGCCGCCCCGGACCTTGGTCCCGACCGCCGCCCCGGACCTTGGTCCCGACCGCCGCCCCGGACCTTGGTCCCGACCGCCGCCCCGGACCTTGGTCCCGACCGCCGCCCCGGACCTTGGTCCCGACCGCCGCCCCGGACCTTGGTCCCGACCGCCGCCCCGGACCTTGGTCCCGACCGCCGCCCCGGACCTTGGTCCCGACCGCCGCCCCGGACCTTGGTCCCGACCGCCGCCCCGGACCTTGGTTCCCGACCGCCGCCCCGGACCTTGGTCCCGACCGCCGCCCCGGACCTTGGTCCCGACCGCCGCCCCGGACCTTGGTCCCGACCGCCGCCCCGGACCTTGGTCCGACCGCCGCCCCGGACCTTGGTCCCGACCGCCGCCCCGGACCTTGGTCCCGACCGCCGCCCCGGACCTTGGTTCCCGACCGCCGCCCCGGACCTTGGTTCCCGACCGCCGCCCCGGACCTTGGTTCCGACCGCCGCCCCGGACCTTGGTTCCGACCGCCGCCCCGGACCTTGGTTCCGACCGCCGCCCCGGACCTTGGTTCCCGACCGCCGCCCCGGACCTTGGTTCCGACCGCCGCCCCGGACCTTGGTTCCGACCGCCGCCCCGGACCTTGGTTCCGACCGCCGCCCCGGACCTTGGTTCCGACCGCCGCCCCGGACCTTGGTTCCGACCGCCGCCCCGGACCTTGGTTCCGACCGCCGCCCCGGACCTTGGTTCCGACCGCCGCCCCGGACCTTGGTCCCGACCGCCGCCCCGGACCTTGGTTCCCGACCGCCGCCCCCGGACCTTGGTTCCCGACCGCCGCCCCGGACCTTGGTCCCCACCGCCGCCCCGGACCTTGGTCCCGACCGCCGCCCCGGACCTTGGTCCCGACCGCCGCCCCGGACCTTGGTCCCGACCGCCGCCCCGGACCTTGGTTCCGACCGCCGCCCCGGACCTTGGTTCCGACCGCCGCCCCGGACCTTGGTTCCGACCGCCACCCTCGGACCTTGGTTCCAATCCCGCCGCCCCGGACCTTGGTTCCGACCGCCGCCCCGGACCTTGGTTCCGACCGCCGCCCCGGACCTTGGTCCCGACCGCCGCCCCGGACCTTGGTCCCGACCGCCCGCCCCGGACCTTGGTCCCGACCGCCGCCCCAGGACCTTGGTCCCGACCGCCGCCCCGGACCTTGGTCCCGACCGCCGCCCGGACCTTGGTCCCGACCGCCGCCCCGGACCTTGGTCCCGACCGCCCCCGGACCCCACCCCGCCGCCCCGGGACCTTGTTTCCCCGATCCGCCACACCGGACCTTGGTTCCGGCCCAGGGGACCTTTG